>NC_068990.1:39597595-39605647 GCF_001194135.2 Octopus bimaculoides | reverse complement strand
TATATATATAAACAGGATGCGGTGAATGAACTGTTATCTAAATTACGCAAAAATGAAAATAATACTGACATCTCATTTTATTAGATATATTTACCAAAATTACATAAAACTATCTTGAAATACTAAAGAGTAAATTTATTCAATAAAATCGTCATTGACTTCACCCAGAGCCTCCAGACGATTTTGGAATCTACTTCATCTCTTCTGGACAGTCTCCTTGTTTAAGTTAGTGTATGCTACCATAGTCCTTGCCTTCAGTTCATTTTTCGATGTTGCAAGGAGTTTTGTTGGTCTCTCACTCAACTGCACCCAACACCTAATAATCAAGGGGGTTGCAATCTGGGGAATTAGGTGGCCAGATTTTAGGGGTGATGTGGTCAAAGAAATTGTCTGACAGTGGTGACTGCATTCTCCTGCTTGTGTTGAATGGTGCAGAGTCCTGTTGCCAGACATAAGATCTTCCAGCAGCCACCCCCTTGACACAGGGTAGTACTAACTCCTCCAGGCATTTGATATAGGCCTCTGTGTTGAGTCTGATGCCATGTGGGAAGATGAATGATGGCATAACGACACCTTCAATAGTGATCACTTCAAACACCATGATGTTGACTGGATGTTTGATTTTTATCCCTCTTGATACACTGAAAAGTATGAAAGTATGATATATTGGTGGCTTGAATTTTTTACCTGTCTCCATTTATTTTATTCTCTTTCCATTTTTTCACTCTTATTCCTTTCTGTTGAAGAGCGAAGACCCGAAACATAAAAGACTTTTCCATTTTTCCCCAAGCATTAAACTAATAAACCTGGTTGCTGTTCCTACATCTTTCTTCGTCTTTTGTTTTTCTGTAAATTTGAACTATAGTTATATTCTTGTTGTTTGTATTTGTAATTGTGTACCATGTTCTTTATTTTTGTCCTTGTTGCTGTATACATTTGCTAGCTTTCTTACAAAAAGTCTAATGCTCTCAGCATGAAGTAAAAATACATATTTTATAAGAGATTTGATCAATAAATACCCAAACTGTTGCCATAGTAATGAATCTAAACCATGCAGAGTAAAGCTGCTTGGCACATATTAATCTTAAACTCTTCTGTGCATGCACACTAAGTTTTAATGTTCTAGCTTACTTCCAATATTTACAGCAGTGCTTGGAAGGAAGGTATGTAGCATGTGATCATCGCATTGACCATGTCAGAGAATGTTGAGCAGAGAATCTGCATCAAATCTTGCCAAAAGCTTGGCAATGCCTGCTCAGAGGCCTATGCAAAGTTTTTGAAAAATTTTCATTGTTCTTGACTCAATCAAGGAGATCTTGTGCAACTGAAATCTGAGCGTCTTTTTGGTATGAGACATTCATCTCATACCCAATGCTTCAGTGATAATGGACTGAATTGAACTGTAACTAATCTCTAATTTGCACATTCTCTTGATAACTCACAGATGGTGATTCAAAGATTTCCCCTCACAGTTGTATGCACATCTGCGATACTTCTCTCAGTTACACTGGTTGCGAGTCTCTCAGAACGTTCGTCAATATCTACATTTTTTTTACCATCTTTGAAATGTCTAAACCGCTCATACACTTGTTTGCGGCTCATAGACTCCTCTCCATACACTTTCTTCAACTTTGTGTAGGCCTGTGAACAGGTATCACCATGACAACTTTTTCTGTTATGGTCAATGCTACAATCAAACGCTACACACATTACTTCCAAGCACTGCTATAAACATTAGAAGTGAGCTAGAACGTCAGGACTTAGTGCACATGCACAGTCCAGTTCAAAGTCAGTCTCAGCCAAGTAGCTTCACTCTACATGTTTTAGCTTTGTTACTATGGCAGTAGTCCGGATACTTATAGATCAGATATCGTAGCTGATTATAAAATTGCATATAGTTAAGTATGTTTAAAAGATTATATAGGTAAAACTTACATATATGCCCATATAATATGATTTCCTGAAACACTTTATACATGTCTAGCTATAATGTTCCTAAACAAAGTTTTCTACATGGAAAAAAAAACATAATTGGGAAAAAATAACGTGAAGGTTTAGCATAAAAAAAGAATTCTAATAATTAAACAGATATGTAATTACATCTCTTTTGTGTTTGTATATTTCCTTGGATAAAATGTCAATTACTTATAATTAAATAATGAAATATTTCAGTGTAATTATTTTCATGACAAAATTTGACATAGAAGTTCAGCTAGTTTGTACATGAATCATGCATGTGCTTGTTTAAACTCCTTTACAAATATAATTGGTGTGATCCCACTTATATTGTAACTAAATGCGTATATAATCTTAAATAAAGATAGAATATTTTAAGATAGATTTATTTCAATAAATACTACCACCAACATGGCTAACATTTTTAGATGTATCACACAAGAACAATAAAAATATATGCAAAATATATTGACCCTAGACAATAAGATAGTACACAGAAAGTATATAAGTACATAAACACCAGAAGAATTTGACTATAAATATAAATGATGAAAGTACCAAGAATAACTATATCTGGTTTCCACATGATTTTTCAAAAGTTCACTATATGTGAGTTAGATATGAATTAACACTGTATGGGGTGCAGAGGTGGGGGTACCAATCAGTGCACTTTCAATGTTTCAAAATTTCTTATACCTGATACTCTATTTTTACTCTTTTACTTGTTTCAGTCATTTGACTGTGGCCATGCTGGAGCACCGCCTTTAGTCGAGCAAATTGACCCCAGGACTTATCCTTTGTAAGCCTAGTACTTATTCTATTGGTCTCTTTTGCCAAACTGCTAAGTTATGGTGACGTAAACACACCAGCATCAGTTGTCAAGTGAAGTTGGGGGGACAAACACAAACACACAAACATATACACACACATACATATATATATATATATATATATATATATATATACATATATACGATGGGCTTCTTTCAGTTTCTGTCTACCAAATCCACTCACAATGCTTTGGTCTGCTCGAGGCTATAATAGAAGACACTTGCCCAAGGTGCCATGCAGTGGGACTGAACCCAGAACTATGTGGTTGGTAAGCAAGCTATTTACCACACAGCTACTCCTGTGCCTAATGTCTATTAAATTATATATAAATAATGTTTATTTAGCAAATTTTCAAAAATACAATTTTAAATGATTTTATTGTACAAAACCAGCTTTTCATATTTTTATTAGGAGTTTATAGTTAATAATCTATACTGGAAATGCATCCTGTTCTGCACACTTGTGACTTTAAATGTGTGGTCTTAATGATGGTGCCCTCTGCCTATTCAAACACCTCAGTGCTAGTATCAATCCAGTATGTGTTTGAGGATGATGTAGATGCAGTGTTGGTGAAAGTGCTTAAAGAATCACACAAGCTAACCTACAACTAAGAACCTGGTATCCCCCTTCACTTTCGTACATGTGAAAGTGCATGTTCAATGCACCAACTCACCTTCCTTGGATTGGTGTCAATACATATATTCATATGCTAAAGCACACATACAAACATAGATGTGCACACATACATATATACAAACATATATATAGATGCACACACTTACTCACACGTGTGTGCACGCACACACACACACACAATATTCTCCTCCTCATGAGCATCATTTAATGTCCATCTTCCATGCATGCATGCATGGGTATGACGGTTGACAGGAGTTGGCCAGGTAGAAAATTACTTCAGGTTACTAAGTCTGTTTTGGCAGGGTTTTTATGGCTGAATGCCCTCCCTTACACCAACCACTCTGCAAAGTGGACTCAGTGCTTTTTACGTAGCACCAGCACAGGCGAGGTTAACTTTGGCATGATTTTTACCACTGGATGCCCTTCCAAATGCCAACCACTTTACAGTGTGCACTGTATATTTTTTTTATGTGACACCAGCACTGGCAGGGTCACTAACTAAATCACAAGGCAAGGAATTTTGAGAGGAGCAGAGGCATGTGAGAAGGGGAACTTGTGTCAGATGATGAAAAGTTAGAGTTTGACAGAGAGAGACATGTATATATATATATATTCAAACATAAATACATATAATATCTGACACTCATAAAGCACCTTACTCTGTTTAACAAGAAGAATATTATAACTAATAAATCATTGAGAACTGTTTATATGTGATGTCAACTTCAACCTATACAACAAACTTCAGTTTATATTTTTTAACCAACCACATGTATCCAGAAATATTAACATCAGTGTCATAATGTTGTAGACGCCTCTGATGAGAACCCAATAAGGTTTGAAAATCGAATAACATTGATTATCGTTTTTTAAACGGTGGTGCATCAGCATGGCCACAGCTCTGAGCTGAAACTATAGTAAAAAAAAAAAAAATCACTTCAAAACTCAAACACGAAATCATCATTTCTGTAGTTTTTTTATAAATTTCTGAAAGGAAAGTATGAATCCACATTAAAATAATTGGAATGTTAATGATTACACCAGTTTCAAATGATACATATAGCTACCAAACATGATCATCACCAGTGAATCTCAAACAATGAAGTCTTATCCACATAAAATGTCCTCTTCTGTGGTCATGTCAATGAGGGATCCTTTACACTTTTGTTTGATCTACTAGAAATAGTAGTTTAAGCTCCCTCAAGTCATATTCTTCACGATTTGAAACTCACATTGAGAAATGTAGTGTTAGATGTAGAAAAATGGTGAGATGGTCACAGCTAAAACTACAATATTTTGCTGATCTACTTTCTGGAACTATGTTTACAAGTGATAAATGGACAGAATGTAAGATCAGGAATTTCTTATGCTGCCACAAGACCCCAAAGAATAAAGGCTCCTTATTTCATTAAATCAACCACAGTATATTACATTTTTCAGCAATTCCAAACTATTTGTGATATCTACTCTCCCCTAATTCTCTATTCTGTATGTCTATTTAAGCAGATTTGAACCAGCTCTTCTACCAAAACAGCAATACAAACCACAAACGATGCATGCATCTCTGTGGTTAATAGACCTGCAAGAAATACCAACCAAATCTTCAACAAATCATAGTTTACAGTAACACAGCCTCATATTGAATCATTTTTTGTTAAACAACACTTCAGTGAATGACTATTTTTTTTATTAAAATGAATTTTCATAGAAAAATTTCATGAAAATATTTGTTCGCAAGATATTATAGCTATAGAACAATGGTAAATATAGAATAAATTTTAATATAAAGTAAGTGCTATGGATCACATATATTCTTTAAATATAATATTTTGTAAAATAATTTTATCTACAGGACAATTTTAAATATAGAATATTTAATATAAAATAAGTGCCAACAGTTCTAAATATAGAAATATTCTTCTTAATATAATATAAATAATACAGATGGCAACAATTTTAAATAGAAAATATATTTTACATTTGAAGAACATGTTGAAAAGCTGAAAGATGAACATTTGCTTCAAGGATCCATAGTTTATTTTGTAACCATGAGGTTTGGGCCTGTATGATTAAATAAATTCATGTACACATCTGCAGTGAATTAATTTTACACATACACACACACATACACACATTCATGTACACATTTACCTTCAGAATGTAAATAGAAACCAATTGATTATTGTATACAAATTTTAAAATTGGATATTTTATTTTTTTTCAAATTAAATTTTGGGATGGCAAATCTATTTTTATTTTGTATCAAAATTTTTTTCTATTTTTAAAATTGTTTCATAGATAAAAATTACTTTACAAAGGAATGTATTTAGGAAAATTTTGCATGATAAACTGTTTCGAAGTTTGATGTAAATTAATTTCTTGAAGTGTAAACAGATAAAATATTATTTAATAAAAAGTAGTTCCATATAAAAAGAACATATTGGATGGTGTGGTTCTGTGCTGCTCGTTTATAGGAAAGCAAAGAAATGATCAGATACATAATTAGTCTGTTTAATTATCAAACATGCAAACAAATTGATTATCTAAACAATAATAAGAGTCTTTCTGTGGTTGCTTGATCTGCAAGAAATAGCACTTTATTTTATTTAATTCATACTCTAAAATTTAAGAAAGTAAAAACATATTGTATACATAACTACATCAATATCTAAAAAAACAAAAATAGGGAATAGTCACAGCTGGGATGTCTTTGACTTATTGGTCATTCAAACAGGGCTGACCATGGGCTAAACAACAAATTTTATGTTAAGAATGATCTTGCAAACCATATACCAGCATGATATATATATATATATATATATATATATATATATATATATATCAATACATATATATGCATATGTATATATATATATATATATATGTGTGTGTGTGTGTGTATACATACATATGTACATACATACATACATACATACATATATGCATTTGAGTGTGTGTATATATCTTTTCGTGTCTCAAATTGATTATTAAAACAACTAATATCACCATACACTTGTATACATGTCTGTGTGCATATGTGTGTATGTGTGGTATTTTTATGTATTCACGTATGTATCAATGTATCCATGTGTGTGTGTGTGTGTATGTCTATGTGTGATATCAAGTCTAAGTCCATATATCATACCAAATCCTACATGGCTGATGGATATCATTCAGTATATCACATGCAAGATATACTTCAGGATTTTGCCAAAAGTTGTTAGTAATTGCTTTTAGCAAATATACTTCTGATAAACTGAAGCAAAATTCTTCCTTTTTTTTTCCTTCTGTGTTTTTGGTTTATTTCCTCTTGCTTTTACTGTAATTTTTCTTATACTTTGTATGAGAAGTTTAGCGTATCTTTTCGCTAACTGCCAACCAAATGAATGAAATATTGGAACCCTAAGTCGTTTAATCGAAAGATGCTTGGTGAAAGAATTGCATATTGATTGAAATAAGAAACAAAAACAAATGAATGAATAAATAATAAAGAAAATACGAATAAAAGATAACAATAAAATACATAAATAAAAATTGTTCATCATCATCACCATTGTCATTATCATCATCATCATTATTCTTTTTGTTTTTTTTATCATCTTGCACATCATCTTTTGTCATTCTCTTCTCAAACATCCTCATCATTACCAGTACCATCGTTGTCATCATTATGACGAAAATCCCCTAACCTTATTCATGGTCATTTTTATTTTCATCATTGCTATTCTCGTCATCAGCATCATCATCAGTGTTATTGTCAGTAGCGGTATTGTTGTCGTTATTGCTGTTGTCATTGTAATCATCATAACCATCGTCGTCATCACTGTTGTTGTCTTCGTTGTCATCATCATCATCATCATCATCATCGTCATCATCTCCGTCATTGTACTTGTTGCCATCACCATCACCATCATCATCACTGTAGTGTTGTTATCGTGATGATCACCATTATCATCGTTATCATATCCCTTGTTTCCACCAACCACCCACCCATCATCCCCATTGATGGTCTGAGTACCTTCAACCTTATTTCCTGTCCATCATACTCTGGAAGGGTAACCATAAAATAAAACAAATATTTATTCATTTACTCATTCATCTACAGATCTCTGAATAAAAGTGCTCCAACAATCCGCCCCTTCACCACTATCATCATGGGTGACTCTCCCACGATCTCTGTCCCTTCTACCAGTTACAACAGAACATCCCCTTCTTGTAAACTTGTTGAAATGCCATTTGATCTAATCTCTCTCATTCTACCCATGTCTGTTACCTTTCCACACACTCCTTACCAAAATATTTGACTCTTTCATAAAGGAGACTACAATGAAATACTTCCTGACCAACCAAGTAATACCTTTTAAAAATTTTAAATGCATCATTAATTTGCATCTCTCTTTACTCTTTTACTCTTTTACTTGTTTCAGTCATTTGACTGCGGCCATGCTGGAGCACCGCCTTTTAGTCAAGCAAATTGACCCCCAGGACTTATTCTTTGTAAGCCTAGTACTTATTCTATTGGTCTCTCTTGCCGAACTGCTAAGTGACAGGGACATAAACACACCAGCATCAGTTGTCAAGCAATGCTAGGGGAACAAACATAAACACACACACACACACACACACACA
>NC_068990.1:39595053-39597443 GCF_001194135.2 Octopus bimaculoides | reverse complement strand
TATATATATACATATATATGACGGGCTTCTTTCAGTTTCGTCTACCAAATCCACTCACAAGGCTTTGATCAGCCCAAGGCTATAGTAGAAGACACTTGCCCAAGATGCCACGCAGTGGGACTGAACCCGGGACCATGTCGTTGGTAACCATGCAACTTACCACACAGCCACTCCTGCACCTATTGTCAATTAAATTTTTGTTATTCTGCATTCTAGGAGACATGAAAATTTCC
This sequence comes from Octopus bimaculoides, assembly GCF_001194135.2. Taxonomy (NCBI): domain Eukaryota; kingdom Metazoa; phylum Mollusca; class Cephalopoda; order Octopoda; family Octopodidae; genus Octopus; species Octopus bimaculoides. The sequence goes on along the minus strand of NC_068990.1, from coordinate 39,597,210 downwards.
AGTACATTCTCTCTGCACCCACTTACTTAAATGCTGGTAGAAGACATAACCAATGTATGGCCGCTCAATCTGCAAAAAATAGTAACCAAATCAGTATCAAATTACAGAGTACCATTCTGAGGTACACTGGATATGTAGCTCCATACATATATACATACATGTGTGTGCGGAATGTATAGAAAATAGATGTTGTATTCAATACTTTGGTTCCCTGTTGGAATATCGTTGCTTATTGAGGACTAACTTTGAACTGAACAACACCTCTAATGAAAACTTCTTTATGTTACTTGGACTTATCCTGGAGCCATTAACGTGCTTTTCTATCTGTTCTGTCATAGCACATCCTGGAAAATTGCATGTCTTTTGTTTTTGTTCACCCAAAGTGCCTTCATGATGTAACAAATTGATAATCAAAAGATATTCCAACTCTAATCTACCCTTTGTGTCATTTCACTTTTTTGTTTAATGGAAATTTGACTGCTATTTCTAGCAAACTGAAAAAATACATTTGAGCAACAGTCTCATGTTTGTAAATAGTTTTGTCTGAGCCTATTTTTAATAATAAAAAAAAAGAGACAATGAGAAAAGTATAAAAAATATTTAATATTTTCTAAGACAAATATCCATTGTCTTTCTTTATTCATTTTTCTTTTTCTTCCAAGAGTGGAAGATGTATAGGGAAAAGTGTATATCCCTCAGTTTTGGGCATTATAAAGCTTATAGTTTTATAAGTTTTGTCTTATAACTTTTGTAGCTTATAGTTTTATTGCACAAGGAAGAGTATATACCTTTCAGTTGAGGTCCTAATGTAGCCTATAGCCATGTTATAAGGAATAGTGTATTCCGCAGTAGTGGACTTTATGTAGCCTTTGGTTTGTTACATATGGAATGGTGTATATTACACAGTTGCCACATTTAAGTAGCCTATAGCCTTTTGTATAAAGTAACCTTGGTATTGTGCCATTTATGTTACCTATCATCTATTGTATAAAGAATAGTGCACAAGCTTCAACTGTGTAATTTATGTAGCCTGTATTGTGCAATATAAAATCAAGATGTCAGGAAACTATAGTGGTCTACTATATGCAATAATTTAATCTATAAACGTCTTATGTTTCAGATACTTGTTCTTTAGAGAGAAAAATAAACGTTTAGACTAAAATCAAGGTTGAATAACCCCATTAAATTGACTCAGCTTATTTGATTTTTTATCTATAAAAATCTATAGGTTATAGCATAACAATTGTAAACAGTTATTTTTCATTAAATGCTTTAAAAGTAAAAGGTTTTGTATATGCAACCTTTTGAGAAATATCCTGTAACCCAGTTTAGCTCATAACCCATGAGTTTAGAAATGTTTGATCACAATAGATCATATTGCAAGTAATTGTGGATGAGTATCCTTAATCAATCAGAGGTAGTCAAGAAGACTTTAGTCATGCATATTCTTTTCTACTCTAGGCACAAGACGGGAAATTTTAGGGGAGGGGCCAGTCAATTAGATCGATCCCAGTATGTAACTGGTACTTAATTTATTGACCCCAAAAGGATGAAAGGCAAAGTCGACATTGGTGGAATTTGAACTCAGAATGTAAAGACAGATGAAGTATTGCTAAGCATTTTGCCCAGCTTGCTGCCTTTTCATGCATATTGCCAATCTGGGGATATTTTTGAGGGAGAATTTGGCTGCTACATTGAACAAAATGTAAGACTCAAAAAAACGTTAGTGAATGAGGGAGCTAGATTCTATTTGAAGTAGCAGCCAAATAACCTTCAAATCACACTTCACTTGGGGTAAACCAACACTAACAAGAACAAGAAACATCAAAGAAGATCTTTGTGTTGCACATGCTTTTATATGATATAGAATGTTTAGAATCTAAATTTGTTTTTCTATAAAAATCTAGTGGTTGCTTACACAGCTTCTTTGCATTCCAGTCTTCTGAAAATTCAGATCTTTGTTGTCTTATTTTCATTTCCATCGCTTAAGTAATGAGAGTATATGCATGGATTTATATGTATGCATGTATCTATGTGTGTGTATATGTGTAAGTATGTATGTGCATTTGTATGTTTCTTTTTATGTATAATGTGTATGCACATACATACATACATACATACATACATACATACATACATATACATATACATATATAT
>NC_068990.1:39589052-39595043 GCF_001194135.2 Octopus bimaculoides | reverse complement strand
TGTATGTATATGTACCTCCTTACACACACACACACACACACACACACACACACATGCACACAGACATATATTACATCCATTAAATTCATCTTTATTTTAAAAGTCTTTGTGATTTGGCATGGGCTGGGCAAGTGTACAAGTTTACAACATATACGTGTGTGTGTGTGTGTATAAGTTTCAACATCACATCTATAAAATCACAATATTCTTGTGTTTGATCTCATTAATCTTTCCAAGTCCTACCCACTTTGCCCCTACTGTCATGTTCTCCTTCAACAACTTAGCTTTATCTAATATCTATCATTCAGTTGCATTGTTTCTTTTTACCAACATTATATATATATATATATATATATATAATATACATGTGCATGTATATACATACACAGAACAGGTTTACACACACACATGCATATATATGTCTATGTATATTTATATGTATGGTGCTATATATATATGTATGTATGTATGTATGTATGTATGTATTGGTAGGTGCAGGTGTGGCTGTGTGGTAAGACGCTTGCTTCTTAAAAACATAGTTCTAGGTTCAGTCTCACTCTGTGGTACCTTAGGCCAACCAGAGTCTTGTGAGTAGATTTGCTAGAGAGGAAATTGAAGGAAGCCCATCATATATACCTACATCTAAATGGTGCTCCAGCAAGGCCACAGACAAATGACTGAACCAAGTAAAAGGTAAAAGAATCTCTCTATCTATTTGTCTATGTATGTATGTGTTACAGTCTCCTTATCTTAACATCACTTGACACTTGTAAACAAGTGTCACTGTCATGCAAGCAGTGTCCTTCCTCTGAAAATATGTCTGGTCATGAGACTTGGAAACAGGTGTGAGGGTTGGTGACTGGAAAAGTATCTGGCCAGAGAAAATCTGCCTCAAAAACATTCCATCTGACCCATGCAAGCATGGAAAAGTAGATGTTAGATAATGATGATGATGATGATGGTGGTGGTGGTGTGTATATGTACATACCTATATATTGTGTATTCGTTTCTTTTAGCATCTGGCATTTATTATTGATCTTCTATAAAAATGAGGCTATGTCCCTTAATTTACTGCTTTATTATACACAAACTAAAAAGATATCTTGTGAAATAGTCGGTATTTTAATAAGATACATCTTGCAATCACCTGAAGAGACACATCTACACCAACGGATACTCTTAAACCATTTGTTAAGTATACCACCTGTTTTGAATTTGCTAGTGTAGCTAGGATGGGGGGTGGTAGGGATGGTCTGCCCCAGATGGCACTTTTGGGTCTGCTGCAGGCAATATGTGGCTTTTGTGGGGTTCGGGGGCGACAAATGTAAGGGCTGCCCCAGGCGGCACACACTGTAGCTATGCTAGTGGTTGAATCGATGCTAGATGTGTTGAAACAATTGTAGTGATTAAGAAACATTCTTGTATCTTCCATCTGCCATCTCTTTCATTAATCAAATATATATATATCTAATCTAATCTAATAATATATAAAATAGAGATGTATGCGTATTCACTTTTCACACGAAAACAGCTTCACTAATTGCTTCCATTCTTGTGATGCATGAATAATTTGCAGCTAGTTTATAACACTTCATCCTGGACATATTTAGCTTGACTGATCCAAGGATAGAGACCACACTTACTAGTTACTCAACCCACTCCTCATTTAACATACAACACTTACATTAACTATCTTCTATTGTCCTGTAGCACAATTACATAGTAGGAATTTGGTGCTTTTGGCCTAACTTCTTATATGGTCAAAGGTCTAATATCCTCTCTTTCTTAACTAAAGGTACCCATTTGGTGTTCAGCTCTATGTTATCCCTATTGTGGTGGTTTTTAAAGTCCAGTATATCTGCTGATTCTTTCAGTCACCTTATCCACCAATTTCCTTTTGCTCTCTCAAATAATTAACCATGCCTGATTTTTCTCCCACTCCATGGATTATGCCTTCACAATGTTCCTCTTGCCAAATATTTTAGGGGCTGACAGGCCTCACCTTCATATTCACTGCCACAAGTACATAATATTCGACCGTGATATTATCTGGCAGGGTTCTCCTCCACCCTTGAGAGATTCCACTGAATGTTAGACCTGCTTTTGAATATCATTCTGTGTAGATCATCTGAGTTTTTGTGACATAGCTCAAATGTTAGTGTACGTAGATCATATAATGTTTTCTATTTTTTTTATTAATGCTGTGAACCCTTATCAGCTTTTGAAAGCTGATGCTATGCTTGCAGAGTAGTTGTTACTCTGAACATTCTTTCTAATCCTAATTATTTGGTATTGCAATGTATCAGGATGGCTGCTTATGAGTTCGGCTTAATAATACATGCCATGGAAGATTTGTGTTCATGTTGTATGCATGGTAGGAATCGAAAATTTAAATATTACCCAGTGCATATGGGTATGTATCTAATGGATGATATCTATCCACACTCTCTGTGACTTATTAGCACACCCAGAAAGAGCAGTTATTATTCTTTTTTATTTCTATTTCGCAGTATCAAAATACTTTTGTAAGAAAGTTCTATTAGCATAATGCCAAGGACTCCAAATTTGCCATCAAGATGTAGGACAAGACACTGCAATAGCCTGGGCTTCAGAGATCCACAGCTCTTCAATATCCTCCTGAAGGACCTGAGAGACCTGCATGCGGTGGATGTAGGTGTCTTCAAGATGAGGCTGGACCTCTTCCTGTCGGGTGTCCCAGATGAACCAACTTCACGGCAAGAGGTGCAGATGAGAGCAGCTGCATCAAACTCTCTCATGCACCAAATGTCAATTCCTGAAGTAAAATTTGTGAAGTAAAATTGTGTAGCAACACCAAATGGTGGTGCCCCAGCATGGCCACAGCTCATGAGCTGAAACTAGATAAAATGAAAAAAAATGAAAATAAGCTGTGAATGTACCACAACTTTAATACAGTAATGAATAAATAAAAAAAATACACTAGAGATTTTTTTTACACAAACATTCTAAACTTACATTTTATTTTAGAATTTTATTTAAAACATATGAGATAAAGTGTATTTTATTAGAAAAACAGGAACAAAAGAGTTAAGAAAACTTGTACAGCTATTACATATTACATACTATCTCTTTGCATCAGACAATCCTGCAGTTTATAAGAGAAGATATAGTATGTTAATACTTTAATATATCTAGATTATTCAGAATTATATAATCTGTTCTTTACTTGAAATTATTCAATATATATGTTTTAGCTAAAAACTGATAAATTCCCAAAAGTAAAATATGAATATATGCAAATCATTACATTAGCTGAAATTCTTAGTCATATTCTGGCACCAAACTCAAGTTTATTCAAGATTCAATCATTTTTATGCCTTCATATAAACATAATATGCCTAAAGGAAAACACTGATTTCCTGCTGCAGTTTTGAAAAGGCAATCCGAAGACAAAATCCAAAACTTGGGAGAAGTCAATTCTTCCTCTTATAATTTTTTTAGATCTTTTTTTTTTTTTCAGAAGGAAAGGCTGTGCCTATTTAAGGGCCTCTAAAATTGTTGGGAGTGGGGAAGTTATTCTCAAACTGGAAACCTGTCCTAAATACTTTCAACAAAGTCAACTCCTCTGCTAAAAGCATTCAAGATGCCTGGTGATGGAGTTAAACAGGGCAACAGATTAAGTATAGCGCTAGGGTAGGCCAAAGTAGGATTTGAATCCAGAACACAAAAGTCAGAACAAATACTGGAAGGCATGCAATCTACTGCTCTAGATTGGTACATGTGTAATGATCCTGAAAGGAAAAGGTAATATTGACATTGGCTGAACTTGAACTCAGTGTGTTGAGAGTTGGAACAAATACGATGACATCCTGATGGCTCTACCAATTTGGTGCCTTAAAATATTTTACCACTTTGACATGCCATATGATGGCATTTTATAGTGAAATGCTTTCAAAGTAGAAAAGGTTTTTATGATTAATCTAAAACTTACTGCACATGGCTTTCTTTAGTGATATATTCTATTTTTATTCTTTAACAAACAATTCAATTTCATCACACTGCTATTTTTTATGGAAAATGTTAAACATTTGCTCCTACTATTTTCGTGGTTACTTAGTTTTCTAATAATGTGATAGTGTGATAGTGATGGAAACTGAGATATATTTTAACTACTTTGGGGTTTCTTTCAATCATTATACTCATTTTAAGTCTTCATATACCATTCTCTTCCTTTTTTTCTTTTATATTTCTCATTTATTAATCACCTCCTTTCCTATCACTCTGCCTACCTCCTTTAACTTTATCTTCCACTCATCATGCTGCCTGTGTCATGATTGATGGCATCATTTTGGATCTGTCTGCATTCAACCATCTCCTTATCATCACCCCTTTTTATTGCTGCTCGTCACACTTTCTCACACGTATCCCTCCTCTATCACTCACTGTTGACACCCACCATTTTGTATCTATCCACCACTACATCACTCTACTATCACCTTCCCTCTCTATTCTATCACTCTCTCTTTCAACAATTACTCTCCCATTTTATCACTTTACCACATTTCTCCTGTACCCTCATCTACAATAATCTCTCTCTCACCATTCTCTTTTCCTCCACCAAGCTGCTCATACTGTTTCTATTCAAACTCCATACCAACAATCTTCATGTAGCTGTCTATCATTCTCTGTTTCCTCTCTCTCCTCTGTAACCTTCTTACAAGTATCACCCTGATTTTCCTCCCTTAGTCTCTGCCATCATCCTATATTTTTGGTTCCCTTTCCACATCCCCTTTTTCAACTTCTGGGGATGAACCAAGCTTCTGCTGTTAGTGAACAAACAAACAGGGAACATATGACTGGGAGGACTCTTTAATCGTACTAAGGACACTCAAACCACTCTGTTGCTGGTGCCATGATGAAATGCTCTCAGGTAACTCTATAATATAGTTGGTGAATGAATGGAGGTAACATGGGTAAAGGAACTCTCTAATTTTACTGGGCATATGTCAAAATCTAAAGTCCTGGTGCCATGTTAAACTGTACCCAGTGAGCTCCGTAAAGTGGTAGGTAACAAAAAGAGCATCCAGCAATGTTAATGATGAAATGTACAAGAAAGACGTAGTTGCCGAGCCATCTAATAATTGGGGAGCAGTAACTCTGAATAAGAACTGACTCAGGTCATAAGGATAAGGTGTAGTCCAAATTGGGTTAGCAAAGAAAAGAGAATGTTGAGGATAATGATGATTACTCATACAAGAAACTATATAAAAATAGAATATATATACAGTTTTATATATATATATATATATATATATATATATATATATATATATATATATATATATATATATATATATATATACACACACATACATATATATATGCATATATATATGTACATACATGCATATATATATATATATATATATGGTGCACCAGCATGACTGCAGCCACTTGGCTGAAACACATAAATAAATAAATAAATAAATATATAAATACACATACATGCATACATACATACATGAAGGAAGAGAGAACAGGAGAAAGATATGAATATGCTATTTTGACATTAGAATTTCAAATGATTTTTCCATTGTTTTAAGGAAATTCTTCCAGTTTCTATTATTTTTTTTAATCCAGAAATATATGAAATATTTTTTAAGTTATTCATTTTAAGTTATTCATTTACATATGTGTGTGAGTGTGTGTAGGTGTATATGTGCTTAAGTGTCTATCTTAAAAACAATGAAAGATTAAAGAAAAAAAAAATACAATTTAAACTGAAGTAATTTGCCTATTTTTTGCCATGGTTAGATGAAAAAAATTTGGGTCGAGAGAATTTTTGAATCACTTACCATAATAATTTCTTGACAATATATTTTCATAAATTTATATATTTTTAGAATTTTTTCTTATCTCAAAATTTATTCCTATTTTCATACAATTTTAATTTTAGTTTCTTTTAAAAAAAGAAACTTTTTTTCAATCTCACTTCATTTAAAATGATTTATA
>NC_068990.1:39587865-39588594 GCF_001194135.2 Octopus bimaculoides | reverse complement strand
ACACACACACACACACACACACACACACACACACACACACACACACACACACACACACACAGATCCTTACTTCTTTTTATTCCATTTTTCAAAAAAATTATTCATTCATTTTGTTTTACTCTTCTCTTCTTTAATTTAAAGATTTAATCAGTTCACTTCTTTTAGCCAAATAAAGAATTTGGCAGAATATCAGAGATTTGGTGCCTGACGTCATATAACTTCCTGCATACCCTAGCAAGCTTTCTAGTCACCACTTGAACAACAACAACAACAAAAACAACTATAACAACAACAACAACAACAAAAGCAAATCTATTCTAAAGAAACTGAAATGAACAGAGAAAAACACTGAAAGCTTTCTGCTTTGTTGATTCACTTTTTCATTTTTATTTTCATATTTTTTTCAAAATTTTTTTTTTTAAATTTTGTTTTTATTTCTCACTTCCTATTTTTTGTTTTCTTTTAACTCTTACAAAGTCTCCTTCTCATATCACTCTTGTTGTCCCTCTCTTTCTCTCTTCTTATTACTGTGTGTGTGTATATGTGTGTGTGTGAGAATATGCATGGATATGTGTGTGTTTGTGTGTATATGTATGTGTACTAGGCATTGATGTATACATATTAATGTGTGTGTATATGTTCACAAGCATCCATTTCCACACACGCATGGACAAGTATATATATACATACATACATACATATATATATATATATATATATATATATATA
>NC_068990.1:39581000-39587387 GCF_001194135.2 Octopus bimaculoides | reverse complement strand
ATATATATATATATATATATATATATGTATGTATGTATAAATTTATGTATGTATATATATATCTATCTATGTGTTTATTAATCTATCAATCAATCTTTCTATCTAGTTACCTATCTACACTCACACACATATCTCCACATGCTCATACACACACATATCCATTCATAACCAACCATAAACACACAGGCATATATTTACCTCTTACTTTTCTTCTCTCACTTTTTCCTTCTTTTCTTTTTATTTCATTTTTCATATCATAGAATAAAAAAAAAATCGTTGAATTTATCAATATTATTTAGAAATTTTGCCAAAATATCTTTTCTTTCCCAATAAAAATGTCCCTTTCACTCACTGTTTCAAAAATTCTTTATTCACCAGAATGAAGAAAAAATTTTTTTTTATTAAAGAGAATATAAAAATAAAATTACTATACATAACATTTTCTGTGTTTATTGCTACATTCTCTGTTGTGGTTGTTGTTGCTGTTTTCTATCAGTTTTTAGCCTTGAAGGTGTTGTGTGAAGATTAAACTTCTGATAATCAAGTTGATTTTAAAATTGCTTGCAGGATATTACACTGTAAAGGCTTCCTGTTACTTTACACCTCAAATAGGATTTGAACTTGGCTCTGCTAGATAATGATATGCTCGACCGTTACCTAGTTACACATATCAGGGAAAAAATTTAAAAATAGATCTTTCACATAGGTGCAGGTGTGGCTGTGTGGTAGGTTGCTTGCTTACCAACCACATGGTTCTGGGTTCAGTCCCACTGCGTGGCGCCTTGGGCAAGTGTCTTCTACTATAGCCTCGGGCCAACTAAAGCCTTGTGAGTGGATTTGGTAGATGAAAACTGAAAGAAGCTCGTCATAAATATATATGTGTGTGTGTGTGTGTGTGTGTGTGTGTGTATGTCTGTGTGTCTATGTTTGTCCCCCCACCATTGCTTGACAACTGATACTTTTGTGTTTATGTTCCCGTAACTTAGTGGTTCAGCAAAGAGACCGATTGAATAAGCACTAGGCTTACAAAGAATAAGTTCTGGGGTCGATTTGTTCAACTAAAGGCGGTGCTCCAGCATGGCCACAGTCAAATGACTGAAACAAAATAAAAGAATAAAAGAATAGTTGCTCTGCCTGCAAGAAACAGCAACCAGATACCTCTCAATTCACATACCAAATTGCCTTTTAAAATGCAAATACATTGGACAACGTATCTCCTGACTCTTCTTAAACTGGAGTGGTCACGGCTGGAGTGTCTCTTATCACAAGCTGCCTTGATCAGGGTTCCCTTGAGACTAAATAACAGCAATTAGCTGAGAGTACACAAGTTAGTGCCTTGTAAGTGTAGGTATACTGTGTTCATACTTGTCTTCATAAGCAGCAAGTTGGTACAGTTGTTCACAAATGTTAATGTTGACAGTCTATTGAGGAAATTGCTAGATGCCATTTGTGTTCTGAAGTTAGATTTTATTTCCTACCTCTGGCTTCCTCATGGTAGGAAACTTGATCTTTAGGACGATTGTTATTGATATAGGAAAATATTGACTGAAAAATCATTGATATTGCCACTAGCTGTCCAGCCAAATAAACTTCTTTATATGTAACAGAAACAGTATTAGATTAAAACAGCTAATTGTGTATCATACTTAATGCAGATACAGTGCTAAAAGCTAAACTGACTGTGTGTTCATCCAGTGATAATATATCTTATGAGTATACTGTGTTTTATAATGCAAATGTACTAGTAGCAGGCAAAAACCATCCAACAACAGAAGTGAGAATGTTAGACACATATTTCTGTCTCATTTGTCTTAGCATATGGTTGGCAGTGCATACATTCTACTGATAAAATCCAAATGTGCATCTTGCATTTTCCCTCACAGATGCTTTATGATTTTGTCTGCTACTGATATTTTGGTGCTTTTAAACACATTACGTCTATAAGAAATATCATCGCAGGACAAATATCAGAGTTAATTTGCCGTTTTGCAATGCATTTACATTACATATGATACCTAGTTAATTCTCTGTCTGTCAGTCTCTATCTCTCTATGTAAAACATAGTCTTACAAACTGTTTCTTGTAATACATACCAATACATCTAAAGCAAAATTTTTCAGGGGTCCTTAAAATAAAATTGTGGATCACCAATTTACTATTTTGTTGCATGAACCCCAAACATCTTACATAGATCCCCAGGGGCCATACGGACCCTAGTTGAGAACCACTGATCTAGATGATGGAAAATGAAAGTTCTCCATAGGAGTAGCATGGTATTCTTTTTCTTTGTTCTGAATGATCTAAGAATCCACCCATCTACTTGCCTGCACAGTGTTGCCACTTGGGAATCTACATGAGTAATAATATGGGTTCCCAGATCATGCACTGATTCTAACTCTGGGATTGCACTGCACCCTGGTCCTATGTATTCTAATAATAATCCATTTGTAGGCTGATAGTAGATTGCTTGAAACTTATCAGTATTGAGCTGTATGTTATTTTCCTCAGTCCATTTGTACATTGCCTGATGGTCATTTTGCAGTTTTAGTATGTCATCAGGATCCTTGACCACCTGTGAAACCTTTGTATCATCAGTGTAGCAGGTGAGATTTGCTGACTGTATGGCTGAGGGCAAATCTGAGAGAGCCACCCCAAACAGTAGTGGTCTAAGTACAGTTCTTTGAAGGACTCCACTGTGAATTGATGTCTCCTTAGAGGGAGCACCATTAACTGCAACTGTCTGACTTCTTATTTCTTTATTACCCAGAAGGGGCTAAACATAGTGGGGACAATCAAGGACAGATAAAGGGATTAAGTCGATTACATCGACTCCAGTGTGTAACTGGTACTTAATTTATCGACCCCGAAAGGATGAAAGGCAAAGTAGACCTCGGCGGAATTTGATCTCAGAACGTAGCAGCAGACAAAATACCGCTAAGCATTTCGCCCGGCATGCTAACATTTCTGCCAGCTCACCGCCTTGCATATTAATAAGTCAAACTTACACAGAGTACAAATGACAGAGAAAACTAAATGGGAAGAGGTAAGGGGTCATAAGTCCAACAACTGTTTCTGGGGGCTTGGAGATCCACCATAATGTGAGTAGATGTAGTTCATCAAAATATGCAGCCTGTAATGGAAGCAAATAAACATTTGGTAAACTAAGGTAGATTTACTCTGTCATCAGGGTAGAAAAAATCTTACATTTCAGATCATGATGTAGAGAAGTTTAAAAGTGGAATGTTTAAATGTGGAGAATAAGTAAGCAGTATTGGAGGAAGGAAGTAGGAGGCTGGTGGGTGTGTGGGGAGTGTGGAGGCAGGGAAGGATGAAAGGAGATAAAAGAGTCAGTTCAGGAAGATGGGGTTAACGATTAGGGTATTAGGGAGGTAGTAGTTGAGGTGGAGGGTGGGAAGTAATTGAGTGGGAAGGGTGGGATGGGTGGTAACTGAAGGGTGGTGAGTTGTTGGGTTTGTGAATAAATGTCAAAATTTAGGGATAATGGCAATAGAACTATGGGAAGTTGAGACAGTAAAAAGGGGAGGGCAATTATTAGAGGGAGGGAAAGGGTCTAGTTCATAGATGATTATATTGGTGGCTAAGGGTGAATTCAAAGAAAGAAGTAAGGTTGGTAGCAGAGGGAGATTATTAAGGTATGTAGAAAAGTAGGAGAGAAGATAGAGGGAGGTGGGCAGAGTGTGTGGGGGGGGGAGTAAATCTAAATGTCTGTCTTCCATGCTTGCATTGGTTGGACAGTTTGAGAGAATCCAACAAGCCAGAGGATTGCATTGAGCTCCAATGTCTGTTTTGGCATGGTTTCTAGGGCTGGTCGCCCCTCCTAACACCAACCACCTTACAGAATGTTCTGGGTGCTTTTTCATACACCAGCACCAATGAGGTCACCAAGTAATTGACAAAACAAAGAAAGCTCTGTCCCCTTGTGGTGTTGTACTAGAGAGGGAACTTTGAGAGGCTAAAGTATCATAGAGGGACAGGCAGAGATGTCTTGATATAGAGGAGATGTGTGGCTATCATGCAATACATAAGGGTTGGTGGGAGTAGCTTGAAAGATCATGATGGTGATGACAAGGTGTGAGAGCATACTATCAAGACACAAGAAGGTGAGTATAGGAGAGAATATGGGCAATGATCTGAGGAGGTGGGAAGGATGAGTGGATGTGTTCAACAGAGTGAGAAGAGAATGACAGATGGCTAGAGAAGTGTGTAGAGATGAATGTAGTGAGTGAAGCTAGGGTAGAGCTAGGGTAGAGGTGTGGTTGATGGTAAATATTAATATGGCAAGGGGAAAGGTAAAAAGAATGTGTGTGGCTCAGAAGGGAGGAGGTGATATGTGACAATACAGTAAGGGAGGAGAATAAATATATGAACATATGTGAATGCATGTGCCTGAAGTATACTACTACTACTACTACTACTGCTACTGCTGCTGCTGCTGCTGCCATTCAGAATCAAAGGTGACTTCGGAGAGTGTACCATGTTTTCACTAATTATTTTGCTACTAGGGTAATTGCAAACGGTCATAGACACCTTCAGGTCTGACAATATCAGATTTCTTGAAATGAATAGAAAGAATCAAACAGACAGACAGACAGACAGAAAGAGAGAAATAAAGAGGAAGATCAACTTTTAAGACTGGTATTTTACCACCTTTACTAAGATGAACAGCAAAGTTGACCTTAACAGGATTTGAACTCAGACTGTAGTGAGCCTGAATGATTACTGCAAATCAGTAAGTCCAATGCTCTAATGACTCAGCCAACTTGCTGCCTTAGATGAAATGTATATCACATTGTGAAGGAAATAACCTACAAATGAATAGCATCTTATCCAGGGGGAAGTTTCTCTTATCTCACCTATGTGAAACAGCAAAAGCCAAACTTAATCTTCACTACTACAGACTCCTTCAAGTACAAGAAAGATAGTTTGAACTTCAGTAGATTGTTTAGATATTCTTTACTTTCCAAGTGCCATAATTACTGATATTTTAATGATACAACAGCTTCTCTGAAAAACTGCTGGAAAAATTTTTTTTTTAGTTAAAAAATACTAAAAGAAAGAATAAAGCATATAAAAAAAATTACAAAAGTATATTAAAAAAAACATGAAAATATAAAGTACATAAGAGAAATAAGCATAAAACTGTAAGTTTGTTTGACGCCAGTATGTGTTGTCCATATAGGAGTGAATGTGTGTGTGAGTGTGTATGTGTGTGTGTGTGTGCATGTGTGTATGTGTGTGTGTGTGTGTATGTGCATGCATGTATGTACATGTGAGTGTGTGCGTGTAAGAGAAAAAAATATTGCTACATCAAATATAATAAATCTGCATATTTTGTCAATGATTAGTAGTAGTAGAAATAGAAGTAGTAGTAGTAGTAGTAGTAGTAGTAGTAGTAGTAGTAGTAGTAGTAGTAGTAGTAGTAGTAGCAAGATGTTATGTACTAGAATTTGTTGGAGCATGAAGCCATAATTGGTGAGGAACCATTAAAAATATCTTGCTGATACTGCAACCTGTACAGCTACATGGGTCTCTCCAGATAGTAAGAGGTACAATAGACACACTGTGTTTATGACCAGACACCAGTCTGTAGCTACACCACACACACTAGTGTACAGAAATTGAAATATCTCAAAACACACACATACACACACACAAATACGTGTACTATATTTTATATAAAAAAAAAACACTCTTTGCACTCATTTATACTCACTCTCATTCATATAAATTTGATGTTCATAAAAAATTTAAAAAATTCTAAATCTATCTACCACTTCTTATTCCCTCTCTGTGTGTGTGTGTATATATATATATATATATATATATATATATATATATATATATATATATATACATACATATATACATACACATACATACACACACACACACACACATATATATATGATATGCATATGTATACAGATGAACAGACACAATCATAATCATAAAGATACCTCTTATTCACCACATATATCTTACACCCACACAATCAGGCGGCTATGCATTACACAATTGAAATATGCTCATATATACATACATGCCATACATACACACATAAAATACATATAAAATACAAAAAAGCAATACATATATGTAAAATTTTGTGTGCGTGTGTGTGTGTGTGTGTGCGTGTGTGTGTGCACATTACTCTACATATCTTCCAATATATACATACCCACATATACATATTCTAGATATATTTAATCAGATGATTAAGCTATGCACAATTCTAAAAATGGTTCAGTGCATTTGAAATGGAAAGTTTTTTTTTTTTTTTTTTTTTTTCTTAGAACTATATTTTACATGTTATAAAACATTTCACTGCCAGAAATTTTTCAGAGACATTATATGTAGGTCTCTGTA
>NC_068990.1:39571789-39580844 GCF_001194135.2 Octopus bimaculoides | reverse complement strand
ATATATATATATATATATATATATATACAAAGTAGTATCAAGGGGTAGTTATGTTTAATAAAAAATAACTTATTTACCTAAGTTTTAACATCATCTCCTTTGAAATAATCACCTTGCTCAGCAATCCACCCGTCTCAGTGTTCCTACCACTTTTGGAATCCAGCCTGGAAGTCATTTTTTGTAATTGAGTCAAGGACCTTCTGTGATTCACTCTGGATCTTGACAATTGTGTTAAAATCGTGACCTTTGAGCTGCATTTTCCTCTTGGAGAAGAGATGGAAATCTGCAAGTGCTAAATCTGGTGAACAAGGAGGGTGCAAAAGCAATACCATGTTGTGTTTGGCAAGAAACTCATGACTGAGGAGATCTCAGAGAAGAATCCAATTCTCCATGCTCCACAGATCTGGTTGCTTTTGCCGAATGCCCTCCCTCAAATGCTTCAAATCATCACAGTAAAACTACTTATTGATAATCTGACCCTGGGAAATGAATTCTCAATGAACAGTACCATATTTCCAGGTGTGCTGCTCGTGGCAGGTCTTCCAGATCACACATCGTATTCCAGGGATGTTCTTCCACTTTTCAAGCACCCGTGCCACTGGAAACATTGTGTATGATCCATTGCCTCATCACTGTAAGCTTGTCAAAGCATACTTTATGTCTCTGTAGCAGACTACCCAAGCAAAATTTTACATTGGCTCTTTGTTCCTGCCCATGACAAAATTGCAGACTGTCATCAAGAACTTAACCTACCACAACAGTCAATAACAGAATTACGCTATCAACAGGAACATATCAAGGTGACAGCTTATCTGTAATGCTTTCTGTAGGAGTAGTGAACTCATTGTCAGTCCCAGTATGAAAAAAAAGGCTACATGATAGGAGCTGCAAATGGAAGAAAGACCAATTTCCCCTTCACCTTTTTTGTTGATGACCTTATGCTGTACCTAAGTAATATTCATGATACCAAGTAGAAGAAATCAGAGCTGTCGGCATTCAGTGATGCTTATATCTCACAAAGCTTTCATAGTGTCAGTGCTAGTACCAACATTTGGAGTAATGGACTGAACACTTGAAGAAGTCCACAACTTAGTCATCAGGACTAGGAAGATACTAATGATGACTAGCAATTTCTACATCAATAGTGATGCTGACTAGATCTATGATGAACAGAGGGACAGAGTTAGAAGCATAAGATCAGTTTAGACAGCCTTTGATTTCTGCATCACGTCATTTAGAATTCAACTGAAAAGTAAAGAGAGAAATGAGTACATTGTGTGTACATTAAACACTGAAGGCAATAACATCATGAGATTAGATGAACTCCTAAATGAGTACATAAATATTGATGGCCAATTGGCTGAATCATTAATGCATTATGTAGATGGTTCTGCAGTAATCATTTCAACCCTCTGGACTCTGAATTCATATCTCACCAAGGTCAACTTTGCTTTTCATTTTCACAAGGTCAGTAAATTAGTGTACCAGTCAGTTTCTTGAGCTGATTTAATTGACTACCGCATTCCCTTAAATTTCAGGCATTTGTTTTAATTAGAAAGAACTGTTATTATTTCAAAGGTGGTGAGCTAGCAAGACCATTAGCACACTGGACAGAATACCTAACAGCATTTTGTCTGATTTTATGTTCCAAGTTCAAATTTCACCAAGGTCAACTTTTTCTTTCATTCTTTTGGAGTCGATTAAATAAGTGTCAGTCATGCCAAAATTTGAAACAAGGCAGAGTTATTGTTTGCAGTTGTGTTTGTTTGTCCCTGTACAAGATATCTCAAGAACCGCTGAATGGATTTGGATGAAATTTTCAGAAATGTTTGGCCTTGTGACTGGCACAAACTGATTAGATTTTGGGATTGATCTGGGACCGAAAAAGCATTCTGGATTATTTTTCCTGTTTTTTTACTTAATTTTTGAGAGTAGTCGAGTTCATTTTTAGCATTCTTGTTTGTGAGGGCAGTCGAGTTTATTTCAGATATTCGCATTTTAAAAATCATGCATATAATAAGGTGTTAGCCATAGATTCCTTAGCAGTCCCAGTTGTTCTTTATAACTTCAATATGCTTAACTGGAATACCGTTATTATTATTATTGTTGTTGTTGTTGTTATGATTATCATTATTGTATTAAAACCCACAGTTTATATCGCTGGGTATGATGGAAAGTGTCAGCTGTCCACAGCAGCAGTCTAAGGTGACCCTAGTTTTACTGATCATGCTTCGAGAACCCTGCAAAGAATTCTTGCAGTTCCAAGCAATGCCGATTTTTGTAGGTGTTCTACCTTCACACTTGCACCGATGTCTTTTCTGCAATGTTGGTAGATGAGTGCACCAATTACTATTGGCATCACATCTACTCTCTTCATTTACTACAACCTTCATATTTTCGACTTTAAATCGTCATAGTTGTTTATTTTTTCTTCTTCTTTTAATATTGATCCTGTTGTCACTGGGGCATGCCAAGCCAATTTTTATTCACCACAACAATGTCCAGTTTCCGATGTCTGGTCAGGTGATTGCGCTGGATCATTGCATCCCACAGGATTTTGCAATTCTCATTTTCAGTGACTCCTTCTGGGGTTTGCTATATTATTATTATTATTATTTTTATTTTTATTTTTATAACGTGCTTTCACTTCACTACCGAGCGCAGCTCTGTGCGCTTTGGGTATGTGCTGTGGTTTGCTGTGGTGCTCTTATGTTTACTGTATTGAAAGTGTTTTGCGTAGAATGTGTGCAGTGCCCAGTAGTGCAATTTTCTGTGTTATATATATTTGTAAGTCCTGGTGTTTTTGTTATGTATTTGTCTGAATATTTTTTTATTATTATTATTATTATTATTACCATTATTATTATTATTATTATTATTATTATTATTATTATCATCATCATCATTATCATTATTATTATTATTATTATTATTATTATTATTATTATTATTATTATTATCATTATAACATATTGCTACTGTTAGTGTTGTCTTCATTCTTTTTGATTTTTATGTCATTGCTGTTATTTCCGTCATTGTAATATTTTGTCTTTTTCTACTGATATTGCCAATTTTGAGCAACATCTGCTGCTGCTGCTGCAGTTGTATTATCTGCTGCTATATTCCAGCCCTATTTAAAAGGAAGAAAAACGAATTTGTTAAATGCTAAGTAAGCGACCATGCATTGAATAGAGTTGATTCTAAAGCTCCAATGCTCCCTTGACTCCGAGCAATACACTCTCAGTAATTAATGCACTAAGTCACCTTGTATTGCAAGACCCATCACTAAAATCTGCTTATTGGAAAGCTGTCCATCCATCCATACATACATAAATCTATTCATCTATCCATCCATGCAAACATCCATACATATATCCATCCATCCATCCACCCACTCACCCACTCATCCATCCATCCATCCATCCATCAATCTATCCATCCGTCGATTGATCGATCCATCCATCCATCTAGCCATACATACAGATATACTAACACACATGCATACATACATGAATATATATCCATAGATATATAAGTTATTTTAGGAACATTACTAAGGAGATATAATCTATAATAATATTTATCTCCCTCTCTCCACTCACACACATATATGCATAATTATATGCATAATATAGGTACATTATATACATATAAATATATACATATATACATTTATGTATATGCTTTCGGTGAGCCTTCTTTTTTCTGTCGAGGGCTTATATGCCCCTTTATTAGACTATTTTCCTTACTCATTACACAGTGATCACCATAAGCTTTAAGCTTATTAAAAATATCATTATTATTATTTACAGGATATATATATATATATGTGTTAATATATGTATGTATATGTGTATATCTATGCATATATATGTTTATATATATTTAATATAAAAAGGAGACAAACGCTCGAGATAAAGAATAAGTACTAGGTTTACAAAGAATAAGTCCTGGGGTCGATTTGCTTGACTAAAGGCAGTGCTCCAGCATGGCCACAGTCAAATGACTGAAACAAGTAAAAGAGTAAAGAGTATATATATATATATATATATATATATATATATATATATGTGTGTGTGTGTGTGTGTGTGTGTGTGTGTGTGTGTGTAGGTTAAATTTAAAATTAAAATGAAGGTTTAGATAGGAGACATTAAAAAGCAGTATCTAAGCCTTGTTTTGGGTAAGTCCCAGGTAGTGTACCTGCAGAGCACTTCACCACTTATGGCTAGCAGGCACATCATCCATAATACTGCTCTGTCATCGTTGGATCTATGTAAGGAATTCCTCGGTGCACGTTGCGTATATACTAAATGATTGATTCAGAAGATGGAGTGTAACAAGAAGCTTTATTAAGCACAACAATCATTTCAGCTGCCTTCTGCACTGCTTCTTCGTGGGTGGAGAATGATGTAAGGACATCAGATGCATCTCACAGTGCAAAGAAGCTTCATCAGGTGACATAATAGGCTTCAAAAGTTATGAGATTTACATTTTGCTCCAAGCTAAATGGTGGTATTATGGTGTGTTGCTAGTAGTTCACACACAGTATAGAATATCTAGGATAGACCGAATTTTTCAATAGACTTTCTCTTGTTTATAAAAGTAGACCAATAGAGTATGATTTTAAGGAGAACTATACGCTGTTGCTAGCATTTTGAGCCATGGATATTGAGATTTACTCAATGGCACATGAAGAACAGGTTGTATGAAATGAACTGGGAAATGATTCAAGTCTTAAAAATGCCAGGCAATGAATGCAAGAGGGCTAATAAGAATCTGGTGTGGGCATATACAGTAAATAAAAACTGAAAATAAGATGATTATCTGTTGTGAGATGATGCGGTATGTAATCCCACAGCATGCTAATAAAGAGAAATGAATTTTGTTGGGTGTGCTGTGGGGTGTCAAAGTATATCAGTGCACTGTGTGTTGATGGGGTATGTAATGCCAGAACATGCTAATAAATAGAAATGGAATTTGTTGGTGTCTTGAGAGATAATAAAGTATATTAGTGCAGTGTGGGTTGACGGGGTATGTAATCCCACAGCATGACAACAGAACAAAACTAATTCTGTTGATATGCTGAAAAACAAAGGTATATGTTGGTGTATTGTGGGATGATAGAATATGTTATTGTTCTGTGGGATTGATGAGTGTATCAGCTCACTGCATGCCAGCAGCAGCAGCTGCAGTTCACTTCTGTTTTAATATATAAATTCTTGTTACCATAACACTTTACTTAAAGGCTGAATAGATATATGGTAGTTGACATATAAAGTAACATAATCTTGATGATGAGGTTGAGAAATGTGAAGAGCAAGTTGAAAGATAGACTGATTTGTTTAGTCTTGCATTTTTATATCAGAATGTATGAAATCATAACACTGTTACTTGCATGTTTCCAATAGGCCAACTACTTGTTCACTGTATTTCTGATGGCATGAATCACAACAGAGTGTCTGTAACTAGCTGCAGAGCATGCATTACAAAGGACATTTTCATTTTTCTCACCAGTGTGTTCTTCCCTTATGTATACACAGCTAACTTCCAGATGGTTTCCATCTACAACATTCTAGAAACAAGTTGTTGGTCAGTCTAAGATTATATAGAAGACCCTTGCCCAAGTTGGCATAACATGTCATCAAACCCTGTTGCATGTGGCTACATATCTGGAGAATGGTCATGAATCCTACAATACTAGGATATTCCTGATATTGCCAATGACATTTCGTATTGTTTCTTAAGAATGGCTCTGATTTTTAATAAAGTAAATATTTTTCTCAAAGACCTTTATATTTCAAGATTACACAATGGTGAAGTAAGAAAATGAGGGGAAAAAATGGAAACTAAGGAATAAAAAAAATAACAGAAAAAGTAGAAAAGAAGGAAAGGATATAGAATAAAAAAAATATCTGAAAGGTAGAAGTCTAAAGAAATTATGTAAATATAGAATGAATAAAGAAAATGGAGGAATAAAGTCAAAGAAAGAAAAGCAGAAAGAATAAGTGATTCACAGAACAAAAAAATGATGGAACAGAAGAATGGGAAAATAAAAGATAATGAAATAATAAATGTGAAGAATAAAACTAAAATATTGAAATAATTTTAAAAGTGACTATAAAAGAGAATTAAAGATGAAAAATGAAAGAGCACAAGAAGAAAATAAAGGAAAGGAAAAGGGGAATGAAACTGAGATAGATATAAAAAATAAATGAAAGATAAAATAACATAGAATTAAGAAGAAAAAGCAAACTAGAAAGAAAAATACAAAGAAATGCTTAATGAAACAAAGAATATGTAAGGAAAAATGTTTGAATATTTTGGATATGGAAAGAAAGAATGAATAACAATGAAAACAATTAAAGATATAAGAATATTATATACAATGAAACTTGTTGTGAAAGAGAAGGTAGTGAACTAAATGAATGAAACAAGGATAGGAAGAATCAACAGATGAAAATAAAAACAAAAAATGAAAGACAAAAAATTGAGGAAAACATTTTTTTGTATGGTAAATAAACGTAGAAAAAATGTTAAAATATAAAATGAAATGATAAATGACTGCGAAAAGAGAAATGAACAAATATACAGAAATAAAGGAAGAATAACAAAAGAAAGAAAAAGAAAAGAGAAAGACATGATTAGATTTAGTATGTTGCTGAAGATTTCATCTTTGGATTTTTGACAATAATCTCAGATAATTAATTTCCAGGACTTTGTTTCAAAGTAGTTAAGTGATGTAGAAGAAAAGAAAATAAAATAAAAAAAGACAGAACAGAATTTCATTATTTATTTATTTATTTATTTATTTAGCCATTTATTTTGCATTAGATGTGACAAAAACATTTACAAGAAAAATGGTTTCAATGGTCAAACAAAAAACTTTGTAAAAATAAAAGTCTGTGAGAGATCTTTTACATAGCCACTGGATATATTAGAAGTAGCAACTAAATCTGAAAAAAATCACACTTTACTATCATGAAAAACAAACAGAAAATAAAAAAGGATGCATTTGTTAAAATACTCCTAGATAGGCTATGACTGACAAAAATATGAGATAATCATGACTGGAATGTCTTCTTCCAAAAGAATAGAGAATCAGTACTGACTTGAAGGTTAAACAAAATTACTCCTGAAATCCCCATTGCCCCAATATCCCCTTACACTCATGAATCAAGTGTGTTATGAAAGAAATGAGATTCTCCAATGCTGAAATACAACAGCAATTAGCTTATTCACGTTTAAATCTGTTGAAATGTATTAGCAATAATATGTAAGTCATTATTTTGATTCTAGATATTCTCCATGCACATAATGATTTATTATTGGTTGACAGATATCAGCATGCAACAGCAAATAATCTGTCTGCTGAAGTTATAACCATGAGAGGAGAAATAATGATGTCAGAACATTGGTGTCCAAAAGTACCCTCATGATAATGAATGGAGTGTGTTATGAACATGCACTCATCTGAAGGTAGAAGATCTTCTCCAATGGTGAAATATTTCAGTGATTAGTATATTCAAGTTCGAATCTGAGAGAACGTTTTCAGAATGAATATGCAAGTCATTGGTGTCATGATTAAGAAACAAATAGATAGATCCATAACCATGTATGTGTATGTGTGTGTATAGATAGATAGATAGATAGATATATAGATAGATTGATAGATAGATAGATAGATAGATAGATAGATAGATAGATAGATAGATAGATATAGATATAATGAGAGATAGAGAGAGAGAGAGATCAGCTGGCCTTAGTGAGAGGAAGGTTGAAATATGTCTGAAGTTGAAGTGAAGTCATTTTGGCTGGAAGCTTGAAACAGAAATGAAGCTGTGTGTGTGATCAGATGGCGAAGGGAATTAGGTAGGGGTGAGTATCTGGAGCTTCTGGGAAATTCTGGGGAGTGAGAGGGATAGAGATGCGAAGTTTCTACATCAAAAGAAAGTAATAAAACAGAAGCAGAGAAACAAAATAAAGAAAATAATAAATGATGACAAAAGAATATGTGCGTTTTACTTACACATACTAACATACATATGCACACATACACACACACATACACACATATACATATATATGTAAAGAGAGTGATAAATGCATGCATGTATACATACATAAATATATGTTATATGTATGTGTATCTATTTATTTAGCTATCTGTTTATATGTGTATATATATGTGTGTGCGCATGTGTGTATGTGTGTGTGTGTGTGTGTGTGTGTGTGTGTGTGTGTGTGCGTGTGTGTGAAAGGATAAGAAGGATATCAATTGTGAAAAAGCGTATATAACAAAGCACATGCAAACTCCAGAACAAAATTTAAAACCATTGTATACTGACAGTGATAATAGTGGTGGCGGCGGCGGCGACGGTAGTGCTGGAGGCATCAAGGTGCCACACTACCACCCTCATCACCACTACCAACAACAACAACAACACCAACACCACTACTGTAGCAATGGTGTCAGCATAAAAATACTGAACCACCACCACCACCAAAATGAGGTCAATAAGTACAGTGGTGTTTATTCTTGTTTTGTTTTTATTTTATTTCCTTGCTTCTCAGTTTTATTTATTTATTTATTTATTTATTTATTGCTTTAAACTAATAAGTCAGCTGAGAATCCTTAATTTCATTTACATTTTGTTGATCTTTTCTTTTTTATCTACATCCCTCTTCCAATATGTCTTTTGTTTTTTTCAAAGTGTAGAGATAGTAGGGGAGTGGGGACATGGGTCCCACTTATTGCCTTTATTTCTTTCACCATTTTTTCTGTCCCCTTATTTTTCAAAGATTTATTTATTGTTGTATTTTTAAACATATATTTCGTACATTCTTTGTCACTGAGATATTTATAGTTTTAAATGTTTAATGAAGTTTGCTAATAAATAAAATAAATAAAATAAAAAATTAAGTACCCATACATTTATATTACATCCATAAATGTGTGTGCATATATATGTATATATCTGTGTATTTATCTGCACACATACATATATATGTGCATACATATACATAAAACATAGAGGATTTATATATATATATATAT
>NC_068990.1:39560634-39571641 GCF_001194135.2 Octopus bimaculoides | reverse complement strand
TATATATATATATATATATATATATATATTTATTTATTCATGCATGCACATACACAAGTATATGTTTTGCTGTATGTCATAGAAACATACTCCACCTACATATGTACATGAATTCATCTGTAAACTCACATGCATGCATACACAATGTAGACACACAGGAATATGACAAACTCTAATATTCAAGAAGAGTATATTCATTAAAAAAAAAAATAATAATTGCCCCCTGCCTTCTGAACAGTTTTTAGTAAGATAAATTCATAAATAAAAGATAAGAAAATAAATATTTTACATATGATGGGTTGTTGGGTGAAAAATTGGTACTTTTTAAGGTCATGTGTTGGTTAAAATTTGCTGAAAGACATACTTGTCTCTGGAGAGAAATATATGAAAGAATCACAAGAAGAGGCATTAAATAATTGAGATGACATTCATATGAGTTTGGTACCACAACTTATAGTTGTACTTACATGTCCTCCCTGTGTGAAGTGAGTGCATGTGGGTGTGTATGTTCAGTTTATGTATGTGTGCATGTGTATGTACGTGTGTGTGTGTGTGTGTTTGTAAGCTTTTGTTTATATGTGGGGGTGCCGAAAAGTTCCTGGCTTGAAGAGTATTGGGAAAGGCCTGGTTGGAGGCCTAACATTCTGAGTTCTTTTATAAACCTTAGAAAACCTGAAGGACCACTGCAATATGCGTGAGAATCTGAAAGGGAAATATGTTGAACAAAATCATAGTTAACTGATCTTACTATATTTTCTTTTCCCCAAAACCAGGACCTTTTCAGCTCCTGCTTTTAAATGAAGGAATGGGTGTTCCATATAAGATGTAAAGTTGAGTTTTTGTGTATTAAGGGTCAGTTCTGGTTATTCCCTCCAATTTCTAAATGGTGGTTCACATCAAATACATTCAATTGAGTAATGTCTCAATGCCATCTATTTGAATACAAGAGGTACAAACATTTGAGTAATGAATACATACATATATATACACTTATACACAAACACATCTCTACACACATACATATATACATATATCTATCTTTCTATATCTATGTATATATCTATGTATGCATGTATGTATGTATGTATGTATGCATGTATGTATGTATGCATGTATGTATGTATGTAAGTATACAGAAACAAGTATATATGTATGCTTCTATGTATGTGTATGCATATGTATGTGTGCATATGTGTGTGTGTGTGTGTTTGTGTGTGTTTGTGTGTGTATACAAAATACTATTTTAGCTGTTATAAGTGTACTGGTCCATGACAGACATACACACACACACACACACACACACACACACACACACACATACACATGTTCAAATATAGATCCTCACATCTGCACACACATGAGTATATTTAGAGTTAAAATGATGTTAAACCAATTATGAAGATGCTGCTGTTCCATATATCAAGAAATACATACCACTACACATACTTATCCACGCATCTGCATCCACTTCTACATTCAAACACACACAAACACATACTCACACACAGACACATACACATTGCCATTATACTGTACATACTTACATTATTAAACAGTAGCACTAAATGAAGGTCTTCAGGTCATCCAGTTCATCAGTCAGGGATCAATCAGCTGTTACTCTTTTCATCATCTAGATCCAACACAGTCCAATCTACACTTTTAAAAACAATGAAATCCGTTTTTTTTTTGTTTTTCTTTTTTATCCTACACCAGCTCTATGCCCTACAGAACAGAAGCAATTGCCTGTGTGAGGGAGACAATCACAAAATGTCTAATTGAATTCCCATGTTACTTCTAAACTACACAATTATATATTCATACTTCTTTATTTTTTCTTTCACAATGGGAGCCACAAAGTCTCAGATTTCTAATCAAATAATACAGATCTACATGAGCAGTGTTCAATACTTGGTTCCTTACCATTTCCAAATCATACAGATCTTCATGAGCAGTGTCCAATATTTGCTTCCTTACCATTTTCAAATCGTGTAGATCCACATGAACAATAAATACACTTTTTACTTTTACTCTTTTACTTGTTTCAGTCATTTGACTGTGGCCATGCTGGAGCACCGCCTTTAGTCGAGCAAATCGACCCCAGGACTTATTCTCTGGATGCCTAGTACTTATTTTATCAGTCTCTTTTGCCGAACCGCTAAGTTACGGGGAGGTAAACTCACCACCATTGGTTGTCAAGCGATGTTGGGGGGACAAACGCACACACACATACATATATATACATATATATGACAGGCTTCTTTCAGTGTCCGTCTACCAAATCCACTCACAAGGCTTTGGTTGGCCCAAGGCTATAGTAGAAGACACTTGCCCAAGTTCACTACTGTTTTTTTTTTTTGTTTTTTTGTCAAATCACATGTACACATATAAGCAATGTTCTATAATGGGCTTCCCTTACCATTTTCAGATTTTATTGATCCTTATGAGCAGTTCTGAATACTTGGTTCCTGGCCATTTTTATAACTTTTTAGTCAAGAAAGAAGAACAGCACCCAAAAGTTGTTCAGAGTGTCCAAGATTAGTCAGGGGAGAAGAGAAATAGATAAAGCTTGTCATCCAAGAGCAGAAATGTAGACAATTCCTCTGATAAAGATGTTTCCACAAATTTTCTGTCTCCTAAATTTCACTCACAGACCTTTGGTTAACTTGAGGTTATGGCAGAAGATACATTCATAAGGCGTTCTATAGTGGGATCAAACATTAAATTATGTAGCTGCAGATCAAATTTTCTGTCTCCTAAATTTCACTCACAGACCTTTGGTTAACTTGAGGTTATGGCAGAAGATACATACACAAGGTGTTCTACAGTGGGATCAAACATGAAATTATGTAGGTGTAGATCAAACTTGTTATCAAACAGCCATGCTTGCAACATTAAATGGAAGAGACATAATGTATATGTGTAAGGTTCATGTCTTCTGCACTAAATTACAATGGTTAAGAAAATACATCTCTAAATGAACTCAAGGCTAATGAGTCAATTAATCACTAATGCATTAACAAAACATAATAATGAAACTGAAAGATACTGATGAGTTACCATACATTAATGAATTATCAAAATACTAACTAGTTAATAAAATATGAATGAATTATCACAACACTAATGAGTTAAGAAAGTACTAATGCAACAGTAGAATACTTATGAAACTGTGAAATACTGATAAACCAATAACAGACTAATGAGTGAAAAAAATCCATTAATTAGTTAATAAATCACTAATATATCAACAAAACTCTATTAATTCAACAAAACTATAATGAGTCAATAACAAGTTATCAACACACCAGTGGAACAGCAAAACACTAACGAGTCAGCAAAATATCAACTATCCAACAGAATGTTGAGTCAATGAAATACTTTTGAGTCAATGAAACAACAATAGAGCAGAATAGCTTTAATGAATCATCATAACTATTCCACTATGCATAGGTTGTTTCTTGTTTCTTACTTGATGTGAGCTAGCCTTTGAGATATAAATGCTTTTGTCAGGCACCCAACCCAAGCCAATGGAGTTACCTGCATATTGATCACTTGACCTGCAAGAAATAGCAACAGTATTCCCCTCAAACACAACTTTAAAATCTTATAAAAGGTAAGGACACATTAGATAACATGATATGACATGATTTTTGTCCCTGGGTAGTAACTGTTACTTCCTATTTTCTTACCCCTACAAAGTATTAAAAATGGTTAATATTTCCTTCAGACTTTGCTTTTGTTATATTTATTCCAACCCCCCAAAATCCCTTTCAACACATAGCTATGATGCTCCCTCACTACTCCGGCTCATGATCAGGGACACACATATCGTCAGCCACAAAGGGACATGCTCAAGGGGTTAAAGTCAAGTGACTGACGAGCAAATTTGTGGTATTGAGCAGAATATTTACTATAACGATATTTCTGCTTCAGCAACTCAGTGCTGAATCTGTCTGAAATGTAATGGAAAATAGGTTAGTTTCAAAAGATCGATGAATGACAAAGTCAGAAATGCAAAGCTTTTGTGACTTGGTTTTATAACCGATGAAATGCTTCAAGGAAATCAGTTTTACACAGTTTTATTTAACCAAGATAGAATTCTATATGATTACATCAGTCAAAGATATTAATAACAAGCCAGTCGGAGAGTTTCTATGTACCTATAAATGTAAATCCATTATAAGAGAGTTGTAAGGCCAACTTTTATTTACACACACACACGCACACGCATGAAATATTGCATAATTAAGGCGTTCTGGCAGTATATCCAGGTTAAGTAGCATATACAGACTACAGTTCAATACTATTACTGCTTCCATTGCTAATAACTAATTCTAAACCAGTCTACCAACTATTTGCAACACTAGTGACTAATTAATCATTGTTTTTCTACATATTATTACAGGCATAGTTTGGCTTGCATGAGATAATGGTTATCTGCTGCTGATGCCATGTAAATGTGCAGAAATCATGTGACCTAGGAGTTGGTGTTGGACATTTATTGTCTGCTACTGATTTTTCTGTGCATGATACATTTATACAAGATGCTTTTGCAAGACAAAAATCACAGTATTATGGTATCCTTACAGTATATCTACATTAAGAAGGATGTACAGATTGATTGCTATTTAGAGTTAATACTGGCTCTGGCACTAATAACTAATATGTGTGTGTATATGTATGTCTGTACGTACACACACACACACACACACATACATATATATATATACATATATATTGAAAAGTATAACATATAAATCAATCTTAAGATTCTTATGTCAAACGATTTTATTAAGCCTACACCTACAATAAAGATCAACCCACAGACATATGATATGGTCTCCTGGGGTTGGTGTTATTGGTGTTATTGCTGATTGCTCTAGCAATGTCTCAGTTGATGCCTAAAATATCCATAATGTATGTTGTAGTAAAACACAGTGTTAAGTGTATAAATTGTTTGTGAATAATATGACCTGCGTGTGAAAAATAATTAAAGAGTGATGAATGGTATTAATTGCATGGAAGTGAATTTGTAAGAGATGATAGAAGGTAGGTTGCTAATGTAAAGAATAAAGATTGTGAAAGACATAACTGAATGAATTTCTTAATTGAGCTGTGGGTAACTGAATTACTTAGCTCTTGTGAACACCTGAGTACAAACTTTATATTCTGTAAACATCTTTAAACTGCATCTGCCTGTGAACATTTACAGTGAGCTCTGTGAACTATATGTACACTGTAAGCATTTGCAACCACAAAATGCAATTATGTCTAAATTGTCAATATCTATAGATGGAATTTAAATAATCAATATCTACAGATTATGTTTTTACAGTCAACATCTCCAGTCTGAATCAATATTGTCAACATCTCCGTACCACATCTTTATGGTCAATATCTACATATACAGAGTGCGGTGAATATGTTGTCATCTAAATTAAGCAAACATGAAAATAACACTCATATCTCATTTTAACAGATATATTTACCAAAATTACATAAAAATATATTGAAATACTAAAGAGTAAATTTATTCAGTAAAATCGCCATTGGCTTCAACCATGGCCTCCAGATGACTTTGGAATCTCCTGCAACTCTTCAGGACGATCTCCTTGTTTAAGTTGGTGAATGCTGCCATAATCATTGCCTTCGGTTCATCTTTGGTGTTACAAGGAATTTTTTTTTTGGTCTCTCACTCAACTGCATCCCACACATAATAATCAAGTGGGTTGCAGTCTGAGAAGTTAGGTGGCCAGATGTTAGGGGTAGTGTGGTCACAGAAATTGTCTCACAGCCTTGACTGGGTTCTCCTGCTATGTGTTGCATGGTACAGTCCTGTTGCCAGATATAGGGTCTTTCAGCAGCCACCCTCTTGTCCCAGGGCAGCACTACCTCCTCCAGGCACTTGATCTAGGCCTCCATGTAAAGTCTGAGGTCATGTGGGAAGATGAATGGAGGCATAACATCGCCATCACTAGTGATCACTCCAGACACCATGATGTTGACTGGATGTTTGATTTTATCACTCTTGGTACATGTCCTCAGATTGCACTGACCTCAGATTGACACCTAAACACTCTGAAATATTCATATTGGAGCTTCTGGTGTGAATGCCAAGCAGTATAACATGTTGTTTCCAAATTTCTGGCAGACTGAATTGCATCATGGTGCTGTTTTTCTCACAGACGGTGCCCAACTGTGCAGTCAACAAAATCAAAAACAAACAATACATGAAATTAAAAATATAAAATGGTGACAATTTACCCATCGCACCCTGTATGTACAGTATCAACATTGTAATCAGTTATACTGTCTACATTGGTAACATCTACAAATTCTGTGACATTTTCAACATCTACAGACTGTATATATGTTGTTAACATCTCCACATTGTACCTGTATCAAAATCACCAAATTGTTTACTTTCTTAACCTGTATTGACTGCATATGCTGTCTACATTTTCAACATCTACAAATTGCTATTGTATAGCAAACATTTTCAACATTTCTACAGTATGTTAAAGCTGTCGACATCTTTTCAGTGCATCTAAACCGTCAACATTTCACATACTGTATCAAAATTTTCAGCAGCACCATAATGTATCTTAATTGTCAATATCTTCATATTGTATCAAAATTCTTACTATCTTCACATTGTATCTAAATTGTCAGCATCTCTACACTGTGTCTACATTGTCAACATCTATAGCTGTGTTTAAATTGTCAATATCTCTACACTGTCTACATGGTCAATATCTCCATTGTCATTACATTGTCAACACCTCTACACTGTGGTTACATTGTCAACATCTCTATACTGTGTCTACCTAATCAACATTCACAGACTGTCCTTATTGTCATTATCTTCACACTGTATTTGCACTGTCAACACCCTCATACTGTGTTTAAACTGTATTTCCACACTGTTATCTAACCCACTAACAACTCTACATTCTCACTATAATAATCACTATCTTTGTACTGTGTCTATGTCTACATTGTCAACACCTTATTGCATCTAAATTGTCAACGTTTCCAAACTGTGATGCATTGTCAACATCTGTCTACTGTGTCCCTATTAACAAAATATCCTTTCTTTGTAAATTGTCAAAAACGCCTATAATTTACCTTAAATTGCCATTGTTCTACACTGCATCTACATTATTTACCGCTGTTGACAGTATATAATCAGCCGTCATCTTCTACAGGTGGTGTAAATCCAGTCAACACCAACAGGCTGTCACTGTCAATTCAATATTTACATACTGTGTTATCCAATTACCAGCCAGAGGCCACATATATTCTAATAAATTCTACATCTGAAGGCAGTATTTATCCAGTCAACAAGTCAGACATTGTCTCTAATCTTGATAAACTGTCTCAATTTATTGTTTAAGCAAACATTTACATGAAATTTATGGATTCCTGCTAACCTAAAAGCAGCAAGTGAAATATTCATATTAATACAAAGATATGAAAATTACACATGGGAGGGAAGAAAAAAATTGAAAATAAAATTTAAAAAAAATTTGAAACATCAATAATAATAATAATAATAACAATAAGACACTTAAAAATAAATACATATAGAATCAGTATTTATTGTCATATTTATTTTTATTTTTCGTTTTTTTTAAGAAAAAATAATAAATATAGATTTTTTTCCTGCCATGTCATGAAGGAATATCAAATTTGTCAATGAAATATGCTAAATGCTATCACCAACGATCTGCATATTTCAGCAACTCTGGAATACAAAGAAAATACAAAATAAATATACAACCACAAAACCCAAAGCTGAAAATAAAACAAAGCAAATAATAATACAAATAATGATAATAGCTAAAAAAAAAAATAAAATATCGTACAAGCTAAAATTGAAGTAAAATAAATCCTCACAATAAAATATATGCCTATAAAAATATAAAATATTTTTTAAATCCGCTTTTTCACATATAACATTACCAATATTTCTTAGCTTTGGAAATATTTTAATGTTTTTTATGTTTGTTTTGTAAATATTTATTTTTATATTTATTTCTTTAAAAAATATAGCACAGAAGAACGAAATCTAAAAACAGAATAAAAATAAAAATGGCAAATAAAGATGAAAAATGGAATAAATATAAATAAGAAAAAGATTTTTAAAATATAATAAAAACAAATTTAAAAAGATAAAATATAATTTTAAAAGAATACAAATGAAAAAAAGATCAAAACAAAAAATATTTAAAAATCAATATGGTCTGCGTATTGTAATGTTTTTTAGATGTTATTGTTTGTATGTTTTACATGTGCAATAATCACATACGCTGAAATGAGTGGTGTCTAAGAGATAGAGCAGAAAGAGAAGTGAAATGCTTCTGACTGTACTCCTCCTTTCCCTCCAACCTTCATCTACTTCCTGCACCATATGCCATCTGGGATTATTTTAAACAAATCAACCAGGGTGATTTGAGTAGGTGAAGGGATATGCTTAAAACCACACAGTACTGTCATCGCATTTTGTCATCTTGCCTATTTATTCACAATCATTATTATTATTATTATTATTATTATTATTGTTGTTATTGTTATTGTTATTATTATTATTATTATTATTATTATTGTTGTGACAGTGAGCTAGCAGAATCATTAGTGTATTAGACAAAATGCTTTGTGGGATTTCTTCAAGCTCTTTATATTCTTAGTTCAAATCCCACTGAGGTCAGCTTTGCCTTTCATCCTTTCAAGGTCAATAAAATAAAGTACCAGTCAAGTACTGAGGGCACTATTATCAAATATCCCCTCGCATTTAAATTACTAGCCTTGGGCCAAAATTGGAAACAATTATTATTGTTGCTGTTGTAATTATTATTATTATTATTATTATTATCATTATTATTATTATTTTTATTATTATTATTATTCAGTAGTCTTATTTTTATCATGTGCTTTCACTGTACTACCAAATGAAGCTCTGTGTGCCTTGGGTATGTGTTGTAATTTGGTGTGGTGCTCTTATTTTCACTGTATTGAAAGCGTTTTACGTAGAATATGTGTGGTGCTTAGTAGTGCTATTTTCTGTATGTTATATATACTTTATTCATGGAATGTTTTATATATTTATTGATTATTGGTGCTACCTTATTCATGGCTAGTATTTCTAGGATCCATGTGTGGGGAATACTATCAAAAGCCTTTTGAAAATCAATCCAAGCCAAACTTAAACTCTTCTTCTTTCTGCAGCTGTCTTCAGTTATGGCTTTATTGATCAGTAGCTGATCCTTACAGCTGTATGAGCCCTTGCAGCATCCCATCTGCTCTTCTAGAAACAGGTTGTTTTCTTCCAGATGTTTTCCCATTCTCTGTGATATTATTGAAGTAAAGGCTTTGTAAATTATAGGGAGACAGGTTATTGGTCTGTAATTTTGTAATTTTGCAGTGGATTTGGGAATTTTGTGGGTTTGCAGCGGAATTGGGAATTGGGATAGTTTTCCCTTCCATGAACCATTCAGGCATTGTCTCTGGCTCAACCAGTATTTCATAAAATTTTATCAGCCAGCGTTTTATGTAGTCCTGTTAGATATTTTAACCAGAAGTTGGGGATCTTGTCATGCCCGGGTGTCTTCCAGTTGCTTAGTTTTTGCAGTGCCTGGGTGACCTCATCAGTTGTTATAGGAGTCTAGAATTGATCAGGTGCTGTGTTTGTTGTTTTGAAAGATCTTTTCTGAGGTTGTTCCTTTGCTGACCACATATCGTTCCAAAATTCTTCCACTTCTTCTGCTATGTGTGCTGCATTGATCTCTAATTTATTTTTGCGAAGTTCTTGGTAGAATCTTTTGGGGTTGGAGTTGAACTATTTGTTCTGTTTGAAGAAACGTTGGCATTTCTCATACAGGCAGATTCTTTGTGTTTTGGCGAGGGTATCTTGCTTTAGCTGTTCTTTTACCTCAGGTATACCTTGTTCTGTAATTTTGTATTTCTTGTAGTGATGACGTTGGAGGATATCGACTCCTTACTTGTTTTTCTAAAATGCACCATAAATGTTCACTAATATTGAGATCTGGAGACTGTGATGGCTAGATAAGATATTCAACTCCACTAGAATGTTTCTTGTGCCATTCAGTAACAACTTTAACTGTGTGAATTGGTGCATTATCATCCTGAAAGATTGTGTTTCCCTCCGGAAACAGTTCCACAGCCATAGGATGAATTTGATCAGATAAAATGCTTAAATAGTCTTGACTATTAATTCTGCTATGAATGGAAACTATTGGGCCGGCAGATTTCCAAGATATAGCTCCCCACCAGATCATGACAGATCCCCTTACATGTTTAACATTTAGAAGAAGGGAGTCTGGGTCAAATGCTTCTTTTGGCTGTCTCCATACTTATACTCGGCTGGTGGTTGGAAATAAGGTAAAGGATGACTCATCCGAGAAAATAACATTCTTCCGCTGCTCTAGGGACCAATTCTGTAGGTTTTCACTCCACTCAAAATGCTTTGCAACGTTTGTTTTTTAAAGTAGTGGTTTTCTGATTGCAGCCCTCCCGTGAAATCTGGCTTTGTGCAGCTGCGAGCAAAAAGTTTTTGTGGAAACTGGGTCCTTGAGGTGGTCATTAAGCTCTGCTGTAATTTTGGGAGCTGTACTTTGGTGATACTTTCTGACAATTCAGATAAGAATCCGACGGTCCCTATCTGAAAGTTTTGGTTTTCTTCCAGAGTTTTGTTTCACAAGGACGTTTTTCCCCTCTTTTTCAAGGGCTGTCATTACTTTCGAGACAGTACTTCTTGATACACCAAACATTTTGGCTATTTTCGTTATGCTAGCACCTGCAATACAAGCACCAACTATTTGACCTCTTTGAAAGTCTGATAGATCTACCATTTCAAAGAATTTCAATTACCTTTTTCTGATGATATCTGAAAAGAAACAGCAATTTTAGCAAGGCATATTAAGCAACATTAATAATAATTATCAAAAAAAAAAACATAAGAAGAAAAAACTTTTGATGGTTTTGTAG
>NC_068990.1:39547460-39560200 GCF_001194135.2 Octopus bimaculoides | reverse complement strand
TATATATATATATATGTATATATATATATGTATATATACATATATACAAAGATGTACATACATACATAAATATATATATATATACCTAGTGAAACAATATAAAAGTGAATCTATTTATAACTTACTCCATCAAAGTTTTCACTTTTATTGTTCGAGTTTTGAAACATAATACAGAACCAGAGCCAAGTTTGCATTGTTTTAATCCATAAAAATCACAAGTTGACACTCATGGTGTGTGATAGTATTACCATGTAAAATTTGATTTGATTTGGTTGTGCCATTTGAGAATGCATTGGGTACAGACAGAGATATAAAGGATTATTATTATTATCGTTGCTGTTGTTGTTAGGGTGGCAAGGTGGCAGAATCGTTAGCATACTGGTTGAAATGCTTAGTAGCATTTCGTCTGTCTTTATATTTTGAATTCAAGTGCTGCTGAGGTCAACTGAAGCCTTTCATTCTTTTGGAGTCAATAAAATAAGTATCAGTTGAATACAGGGGTTAATGTAATCAACTGACACCACCCCACTCAAATATTTCAGGTCTTGTGATTATTGTTTTCATTATTGTTGTTGTCATCGTTATTATTGTTATTTTTATCATTATAATTATTATATGCTTTATGAACAAACAGAGATGTTGTCTTAGAGTTTGGCAGCAAAAAGTTTCCTCCAA
Organism: Octopus bimaculoides; assembly: GCF_001194135.2. Lineage (NCBI taxonomy): Eukaryota > Metazoa > Mollusca > Cephalopoda > Octopoda > Octopodidae > Octopus > Octopus bimaculoides. The sequence goes on along the minus strand of NC_068990.1, from coordinate 39,559,525 downwards.
TCTCGAATCTTTCTTAGGATTCTTGCAGAATATAGGATTGCACACTTCTGCAGATCAACAATGTGAGTCTTAATTCCAATATATTTCAGTCTCTTAGGTAGAAGTTTGGGTGTTGTTCCAAGTGCACTAATTATCACAGGAATAACTGTCAACTTAATCTTCTACAGTCTCTTCATCTCTCTGGCTAGGTATTGAAATTTCTCAATTTTTTCACTTTCTTTGGTATCCACTTAATTATTGTATGGTATTGCAAAGTCTATGATTATTCATTGTTTGTCTATGATCATACATTGTTTCTTTCTTTTATCTTCTATAATCCTAGTTGCTGTCGTTGTTGTTATTATAAAGATGGTAGAGGGTCATTTTAAAGATCTTGTGTTATTTAGTTTTGCTCTAGATGTCCAAAGTTACATGCCTTCTGTGATTCCTTTTCTCTTTCATCCCTCCTTGGATGATCATCAATATAATTAACTTCATATATGACTAATATACCAGAGTATCCTTCTTCTTCAAGAGACCACAAATGAGATGCATTTCATTACACAGTGAGAAAAATCTCTGCCTCCCATCAAGTGAGCAAGGATCTTAATTTCAGGTCGTGTACTTGACCTCTATAATTTTGTGGAAATCTTCAAAGTACAGCATCTGACATGACCTTGTGTTCAGCACAATAGCAGTGGCCAGTAAAGCCTACACAACATTGACTAATAATGGGATACTGTAACACAAGGATAATTGCTCGGGATAGTGATAGTGTTGTTGACCATTATACTGTGGACACCTTTGTGGCATGTTGTGAGCAGAAGGTGAGAACTAACATAAAACAGAATGACATGTTGTTGGGTGTGGACTGCATAAACATGCAGGTTCAGAAAAGTCATGAAGGCCTTAGAACTGTCCTGCAGCTGTATCTTATTTTGGATAGAGAGGAAAAGATAGTAACTCTGGTGCATCAGGGTTGAAAGCTGAGTTACAGCATGAAATTGTCCCATCCCTAATGCTAGCAGCTGATTCCTTGAGGTATCTTCTCCAGTAACAATCAATAGTACCATTCCATCATCTTGTACTGATGAGGAGGATATAGAGGAAATACAAGACTGGAGAACTGCTGGGGTTAGTGGCGAAATAAATTAAGAGATGCCTCTCCACAATAATTTGAACCTATGTCGAAAGCTGATCTTCCTTTGGAATTGTATTAAGAATGTTTTGTGGAGGGCACCCCGAGTGAGAGAAGTGGGCTGTTCTACCACAAATAAATAATGGACTGACACAATGAGTGGAGTCAGACACAATGAGTGGGCCAGTCATGCTGACTGTACGTCCTTATAATTCAGGACATATCAGTGTTGAGCAAGACACAACAGAATGCAATCCTTCACAAGGCTTATGAAGAGCTGATTTGACTGTGAGAAACAAGTAGGCTAAAGACTGCTAATATGTAACAGTCAATAGTCCAAGAGCAGTTATTCTCTATCTCATGGTCGCACTGAATCATAAAATCCCATAGGATCTTTGCCTTTCCATTTTCGACTATGCCTTCAGGTTTGTGGTCATAACAATTTTTTGCTTTGTCAAGTCCATACTTGTTGCAAAGTGTCCAATGGATAAGCCTGGCTATATTGTCGTGGCATCTCTTATATTCCTTCTGGGCTAGTGGCGTACATTGGCTGGTAATATGCCATACGGTTTCACTGTTTTGTCCACAGATTCTGCACTTATCACTTTCTGCTGTGTTGCCTATTCTGTATTTTATGTAGTTTGCTCTTAGTGCTTGCCGTCGGGCAAACTATTACTATTATTATCATTATTAATTATTATTATTATTATTATTATTATTATTATTATCCTTATCATCATCATCGCCACCACCACCACCACGATTATTATTATCATCATCATTATCATTATCATTATCATTATTATTATTATTATTATTATTACTGATGCATATGATATCTGAAGAAAAAGAAAAGGAAGAAAGAAAGTAAAAAAGAAAAATCTGAAATAAACAAAGCAATATATTTATATTTTTTCACTTTTTATTTTGCAGCCAGTAAAGGTTAAAATGATTATAAATTACTGATATTGATTAACATATGATGAGGGTAGGGTGGGAATTTGTAAATCACCTGATCTGATAGCTATTGATGATGATGATGATGATGATGATGATGATGATGATGATGATAATGATAATGATAACAGTGGTGGTGTGGTTGTAAAAGTAGTAATGATGATGACGGTGACACTGCAGTTGATGATAATGATGAAGATGATGATGGTGGTGGTGATGGTAGTGATGATGGTAATACAGTAGGGGGGAGGTTGTGGCAATGTTGATGGTGGTAATGCCAACATTAATGTAATAGTAACGATTATGCTCATGGTGGTGCTGGTTATCTTAATAATGTTGATGATAGTGGTGGCGATAGTGGCAGTGGTGGTGTGGTGGTAGTGTTGATGCTGATGAATTGACAGACAAAATGTCTTGCACTATTTACTTACAGCCCTTTACATCCCATGTACAAATCCTGCTGAGGTCAATTTCACATTTCATCCAATTAGGGTTGATAAAATAATGTATCATTCTATATAGATGGAATTGCTTTAGTCAAATATACTGGTCCCAAAAATATGGAGCCAAGTGGTGGTTATGGTGGAGAATGTCTTATCCCTAAGCAATGTATGTATGTATGTATGTTCACATTTTGTATGTATGTATGTATGTATGTTCACATTTTGTAATAGAAGCAGCTCCAAATTAAAAACTTGATCTTTATGACATACCTAATGTATGTATGTCATAGAGAACCCAATAGCTGCAGTGTTTCTCCATGGAAAGGTTCCTTCATAGCTGTATTGTCATAATATACTTCAGAGCTGGTCTAAACTAAATCACCCCGGAGCAATTACAAGAGTGACAGATGCAAATTTTACCAATTTTGCAGTTTGTCAGTCCATGCACTCGTAGCCCTTCTGACACGAAATTGTTCCAGTTAGTCTGAGGTGTATTCAGACCATAATAAACAATTCAATGGTCTTGCAGAGATGCTGCTTAGTTGAATAAAATTGAAATTTTTGCATTAGCAGCAACTCTAAATTAAAATCTTTATTTTATATCAAATTCAACTTATGTTGAAAGTCAACAAAGTTTGCTTTAGAAGTGTTGAGATGTACCGAAAGATACAAATAAAGAAATAATTTTATTCTCAAATGCAGGATAATGCTAATAATATAGCATGAACAGGATTAACTATCTATATTTTGCAGAAAGATCTGTTGGTGGCCAGCCATGAGACTTGAACATACATCATTGTGATTACACGTCAAGTCCTTGGGCAGTTTAGCTTAATGGTAAAGCACTTGACGCGTAATCACAGGGATGTGAATTCGAGTCTCATGGCTGGCCACAGACAGATTTTTCTGCAAAATATGGATAGTTTGTTTTGTTCATGCTAGGTTATTAGCATTATCCTACGTTAGAGAATAAAATTATTTCCTTATTTGTATCTAAAATCTCTATCATTGTGTTGTGAAGATTTCATTATTACTAATTTTTTTTCCTTTTGATGGCACTCAATATAGTGCTCTTGGTTTCACCAACAACAGAATGGGCATTAAATGAGAAAGAAGCTTTATAATCCATTATTAACTGGATTTTTTTTTACCACTTGACTGCAATTCATAAAATAATTTCGCTTCATGCATTGTTATAATAACTACAACTATAACAGTATAATGGCAGCCAAAAATAAAAGAATGTTTCATAACAAATCAAAATGGAAACCTGGAACACAAGGGGAGGAATGTGACCTGAGAACTACAGGTGTAGACATTGCCGTTGGAATTTAAGTCTTGACCATAAGAGCCGTAATGAGAATTTATGGAGTTTGCTCTTCCAGACAAACTAGTAGGAACTCATAAATATAAAAATAAACCTTAATCAAACGGTAAAATTAGAACAGGTCTATGTTTCAATTCTCTCTTTCTCTCTCTGTATATATATATATATATATATATATATATATATATATATATATATATATATATATGAATATATGTATACATTTATCTATGTACATTTATATAAACACGTAAACATTAATATATGAGAATAAATTTATATTTATTTATGTAAATATGTATGTATACACACCCATATTTACGTGCACGCACACACATACACAAACATATGTAGATAAGCATATGTTTATAAATATAAATTGTGTGTGTATATATATATACATTCACACACACACATATATATGTGATATATGTATATATATATATATATATATTGTTTATATATATGTCATATATATATACATATATATATTGTTCATGTATATGTATATATATTGCTTATATATATATATACACACACACACGTACTGCACGTATACATATCAATGTATAGCAATATGTCTTATTAAGAAAATTCAATATTTGGTGTAGCCAGAACACACATAAATCCCTTATTCTGTCATGCTAAATCCCTCAGTTTTCCATGGTAAATCAAAACTATCTTTTCCCAAGATTATGTTGTTTACAACAGTTTGACTATCATACAATTAGTTTCAAATATTTATTGGGAAAAGTTTATAGAGCTGATGGAAACCTAAGATATACAGTAGTTGATGGAAATAAATTATCTATGTTGATATGCACACATACACATACACTCACACACACACATACGCGCGCATGCACACTCACACACACACACACACACACACACACAAATATAGTATAATCGTTGCCATGGCTAAAGAGTTTACATACAAATAAATACCTGTAATGAACTGCATGCAGATATACATACATACATACGTATGTAGAAGTCTATGTGTATGACAATACCCACCCTTCCTCTTCCTCCCCTTCTTCCTCATCTTCTGCCTCCCCTTCCTCCTCCTCCTCTTCCATCATCATCATTATCAGCATCAGCAGCAATATCAGCATAATCAATTTCTATGATGGCTTGAGTTGGGTAATATATAATGTGTGTAAACTTTGTATACCTATATACATACATGTGTGTGCGTGTGTGAGTGTGTGTGTTACATTCAGTTATGGTTCTGTGGTTAAGAATTTTGTTTTGCAGCCACATGGTTTTGGGTTCAGTCCCAAGATACTATGCAGTGCATGGTTTCTTGGCAGATATCTTTTATGATAGCCTCTGGTTGCCATATGCCTGGCGAAGGAAATTTCAGTGACCAATACTGTATGGATGGCTGTCTTATTTATATATATATGTTTGTGTATGCATGTGCATATCTCTCAACATATTTGTCTTTGTTTATGTTCCTTAAATAACAGTCGACAAATAAAGATTGATATATTTACCAGACTTAAAAATATTGGCCATGGCCCAATAACTGAAATCAATAAAAGAATAGTATAATACAATGTGTGTGTGTGTGTGTGTGTATGTGTGTGTGTGTGTGTGTGTGTGTGTGTGTGTGTGTGTGTGTGTATGTGTGCATACATGCATACATACTCATATATTCTCTAATTCACCCCCCGATTTCATTCTACCTCTGACCTGCCATGTAAAATGCTTCACATATTTTCTGTTTCTCTTGTAACTCCTCAACTTATTTTTATTGTTTGATAAAGAGTATCCCTTGAAATGTTTGATTCTCTTCTGTTTTGTCCTTTGTTACGTTTATCATCATTGTACACACTTTTGATTGTTATTTTTTTCACTTTATATTCCTACCCTTTTTCAATCACAAGTTCTTACTTAATTGATTCAGTCTATTATTTATTGGTTTGTCGCCTCTTTGCCTTATAAACTTACTCATATTATGCTTGTGATTCATATTTCTAAATACATACACAGACATATATACATTTATACATCCTCAAAGACATATTTATATATATGTACATATAAATACACATACATATGCAAGCATACATGTATATATATAAATATATAATCCCTGAATAGAGACCATGTTGCAAATGAGATGCCATGTTGGAACTAGAAACAAGACTCAAGAGCCCTGGATAAATGAGTTGCCTTCTAAAGCCTAAAGCAAATATGGATGTTTCTTCAATTAAGATTGATGGTTTCACATATGTTTCCTTGGTTACAAGTGGACAGCCATCATACACTCACAAACACACACACAAACACACACTCACTCACACACTCATGAAGGGCTATGCAGCAATATCCATGTATTATGTCAAAATAAAATAATACCAAGCAAAGTTTCACATGCATTACAAACTTTTGGACTAAAAGAATAGAGACTCCATGTATTTTGAAACAAGTGTGAATAACTGCAAAATTTTGTTGTTCAATAACAAAATCCTTGGTTTTGCCATGTGGTACTGTGGGGCAGAAATCATTAGAATTTCTAGCTTTTGAGATACCAATGGAAAGTCAATCTTATAAAAAGATACAATCCATCAGTTTCATTCTTACAACTTTTAATGATTTCTCTTCAGATTTATTGGTGGTCATGATAAAGCTGAATCTGAAAGGAGGTTGAAGCCTTTTTAATTGAAATAGTAAATGAGTTGGCTTTAGAAATATATCTGAAATGAAACAATTGTATCCAGCAATATAATAAAGCAATTTCAACAAGAGTGCATTTTGCACCAAAAAGTCAATATGAGAGTTTCTGTCATGGGAACTACCGCCAGTGGCAGACTGGGTCTAAAAATATAGGTTGCCAGGAGAGACTAAGGGGGCCCACCCACAACTACAATGCTATCATTTTTTTTTTTTTTTGTTAAAAGTATTCTTTACAACTGTCTACAAACATAGTAAGGCTGAAATAATTACTGCATTCTTCCAGGAGTGAATAAAAAATCCTCCAGCTTGAGGAGAAGGGCCTTTAGATACTAACATGGGCCCCCATATATCGATTCTAATGGTGCAGGGGCCCACTGACTACCGCTGTATAGTTTTTTCTAATAGATCATCCATGGTTATGTAGGAATATTACCTCTCAGTGTTAATACTGCATCTGTCACTAATATATATAGGGATAAGCTCAGAGTGGTTTGGTGTGGTATCAAGTAGAGAAATTGTGAGGGGATAAAAAGGAGTAAGTTTGAATGAGAGCAAGTTAGGGACTAAGGGAGGGACAGAAAAGAGACGATGAGAGAGGGGAAAATGAGTATGTAGCAAGAGAACCAAATAGGAATAAAAAGCAGCAGGGACAATAGAGACAAAGAAAGTGAGAGAAAGAGTGTGTGTGAGAGAGGGTGAGAAAGATAGATAGATAGAGAAAGAATGAGAAAGAGAGAGAGAGGAAAATAGAGAGGAAAATGGAAGGACACCAATAGATGGGCAAAAATGTCAGATAATAACATGGCTTGACACAGAGCACAAATTTTCCCATTACTCATGCTTTTGTTTTTATTGCCAACATTCTTTCCTTTTAACAATCTAACTTACTGAAGAAGAGCTTAAGTTCAAAATGTCGAAAACACTTCTACTTTCTTAATCACTCATTGAGCATCAAAACAATAATTACACTCTTTTTACATCATCTTTTTTTGTTGCTGATATTATTTTGAACTTATGGGCATGTGGTTATGCTTGTATATGTATGTAGTATGTATGTATGTGTGTGTGTGCATATATATTAAATATATATATATGCATGTGTGTATATCATATATATACACACACACACACACACACACGCACATACATATATGTACATACATACATATATATATATATAAAGACAAGGCATAAATAATGGTCATTCCACATTTCTTTAGTAAATTTGACATGCAGTTGTTTCCAGTAGTCATTATAGGTGCGTCATTGATTGATTTATTCAATCAGCCCATTGATCGGTTGAGAAAATTTGAACAACTTAGAAAATTAAAGCAATTTTCATCAGTCATTTCTGGTTATAACCAAGCAGAATACAAAAAGAATGGTATAAACATGGGGAAGTGAGTGAACATAGGTAATAAGTATAAGTATATGGAAAGTGGAAAAGAAATATAGAAGAATGGGGAAAAAAAGTACTGATTTGGAAAAGAAGGACTAAAACGAAGAGAAGGGAAGAACGGAAATGAAGAAGGGATAGAAAGAATAGAGGAGGGGAGGCATGTGATAGGAGAAGGGACAGAAGATGGCCGAAATTTAGGAAGGGACAGTCATAAAACATTAGTGTTTGTATCTGGGTCATCACTCAAAAACATTTGCATTGTCTTCTTTTGTTTCGAAATTTGATACAGGCTGCTTAATCTCACGATCAATTTAAATCTTTAATGTTTGGTCATTTGTACCTTGTGGATTGTATTAGAAAACATGAATGAAAAATCTGCAGTAACTATATTATGATGGGAAGGTAGAGACAACTTTGATAAAAGTGAATATTAAATAGAAATGGAAGGGAAAATGTGAGGTAAAGTTATTTTAAAAATCAAATAAAATTGGAGGCCAAATATAATTTTAAATTAATTTAAAAGAATTTTTAAATGATTAAAAAATTAAAATAATTAAGGATTGAGGATTAAAATAAAATTTTAAAATTAAAATAAAATTCTAAAATTTCTTTAAAATTTTATGAAATAAAAAAAATCTCTCTCTCTCTCTCTCTATATATATATATATATATATATATATATATATATATATATATATATATACTCTTTACTCTTTTACTCTTTTACTTGTTTCAGTCATTTGACTGTGGCCATGCTGGAGCACCACCTATAGTCGAGCAAATCAACCCCAGGAGTTATTCTTTGTAAGCCTAGTACTTATTCTATCAGTCTCTTTTTGCCGAACTGCTAAGTTACGGGGACATAAACACACCAGCATCAGTTGTCAAGCGATGCTGGGGAGACAAACACAGACACACAAACATATATACATATATACGACAGGCTTCTTTCAGTTTCCATCTACCAAATCCACTCAAAAGGCTTTGGTCGGCTCGAGGCTATAGTAGAAGATACTTGCCCAAGGTGCCACGCAGTGGGCCTGAACCCGGAACCATGTGGTTGGTAGGCAAGCTACTTACCACACAGCCACTCCTACAAATGATATATGAGCATATGCATGTATAAATGCATATATGTACATACCTACATCTACATGTATATATAGATGCATATCCGGGTACATGGCGTCAAAAAAGGAACAAGAACGAAGCACAACTTTAAATTTAACTGATTTTGGATTACCTTGAAAATGTATTCTCAGAACTATTAATTTGGATGATATTTTCTTTATTTAAAGATGTCGATGCAACAAAACTGACCATCAGGTTTGTTTGGTGAATTCAAAGATTAAATATGTGATTTTCTCGAACCATAATTTTGTTTATATAATTATGTATATAAATACACATAAACTCATACATATATAAAGCAGTTGATTTGATTTGAAGACCATTTGGCAACTATTTTTAAAGAAGTCCCTCCCATTTGATCAGTTTTATTATTTGCGTGTTTGTATGGTATGCATGTATATACTTTAGAAAGTAAGGTATAATTTTAGGGAGCTTTATTTGCTGTTTGTATCAGGTTTAGCTACAGTGTAGCAACACAAGTAATTGTATGAATTCAAAATGTTTTGACTGGAATAATTAATAATTGGTTCAAGGCTAAGAGCAGAAAAAGAAAGATAAAATGTTCAGCATTTACCAAATAGGAAATCAAAATCATTTAAAAACTGAAATAAATAAAATTGCTAATCAATATATTCAGATAAATAGCTTAGAAACTAACAAGTGAGATAATGAAAAATATATATAATTATATATATATATATATACACACATACATATTCTTTTTTACTCTAGGCACAAGGCCTGCAATTTTTGGGGAGGTCCCAGTCGATTAGATCAACCCCAGTGTGCAACGAGTACTTAATTTATCGACACTGAAAGAATGAAAGGCAAAGTCAACCTCAGCAGAATTTGAACTCAGAACGTAAAGACAGAAGAAATACTGCTAAGCATTTCACGTGGCGTGCTAACGTTTCTGCCAGCTCACCTCAATGAAATTGCAGGTGCATGCGTGTTAATATTCCTAAGTTATTACACCTGGAAAAGGACAGAACAAGATTTTTACAGTAGAATTTACCTAAGTCGTCACCTCTAAAGGAAACTAAAAAGTACATAGAATTCTACTGTACTCAAAATATTGCAGCCGAGAATAACATTTAAAAAATTTACTATATTTTATTAAAACAAAAATTATAAAAACATTACTGGATTTTTCCAAAAATAAGCCCATCCAATTTTAGCCTATGGGCTTATATTCGGAAAGTCTTTTCATGTATAACCTGAATAATTTTTATTAAGTTTCAGAAAAAAGTTATTTAAGCAAAATTATTTAAGTCTGTGTTTAAGCCCATGGACTTATTTCTGGAAAAAGCAGTATGTTAAAAATGAAATAAAATAAAATTGATTTTAAAAAAATACAGCAGAATTTGCCTAATTAGTCATCCCGAAGAGAAAATTGAAAGTGACAAATTAGGTAAAGTAATGAATTAGCCAAAGACGAATTAGGCTAATTCTACTGTATAAATTTTACTTATGATTTGTCAGATTAAATTTCATTTTGTTTTAATGTGGAAGAACTGATTGAGCATGTGGTTGATGTGAAACCATTTAATGACCATTCTACTGCAATCTATGATTTTTTTTGTAATGAGATTTCAATTCAAGTGAAAAAAAAAATGTTGTGCAATATTTAGTTACAACTTCATATTTTATTGTTTGTACTCGATACAACTAAATAAAATGACTAGTTTAATTGTATAATTTAAAAGACATGATTTTAAAAAAGTTTTTTAAAAATTTATCTTTGATTACCTTTGTACCATGTTTTTTAAGATTTATTTGTTTTTTAAATTCTCATAATAAATAAAATATATTATCTCAAATTTACCTAATATTTTAATTTTTAAAATGTTATTTCCAGCTACAATATTTGAAGTACAGGCAATGCAATAAAACTAATAAATATTCTTTTGTTAAAATATATTTGAATTATTTTTCATTGTTGATGATTGAATTAAAATAAGAATTTTATTCTGTGTTTCTTTAATTTTCACATATTTTTTCTTAAAATCTAAAAATAGGAAAAAGTTACCTGGACAGAGTTTTGCTGCACTGGCTAATATAAAAATGATTTTTAAAATGCAGAAATAGCCAATGCATCCACCATAAGGCACGAGGAGCCACCTGCCCTTTTGATTTTTTTGAACAGCATTACTAGAAACCTTCAGGTCTGCTCATTGAATGAAAAAGCATGTAAGTGATATTTAGTATAAATAAATGAGTGCTTGTTTTGTGTTAATTAAATAAAACCTGGCTGTATATTTATTTCCTTTAAAATTAATAATTTTTTAGGATAATGAGAAATGTAATTATAATTGTAAAAAATAATAGATCCTATATCTTCACTGTATATAAAATTTCTATATTGAAACAAAGTGCATAATATGAATGTGCCAAAAAAAAAAAAAAAAAAAAAAATGTGAAAATTCATTATGAAAAATAATTTTCTATATAATGGTGAATGTTAATATAATACTAATGTTATTATAAAATTAAGCAATAAATGAGCAATATCTATAAATAGTATGAAGGGCTAGTAAGAAAAAGTATGAGAATATATCAGCTATATAGTAAGAAGAGATGATTGAATTTTCAAAGCTGATTTCAGGCGTTAATATCCTTTTTCTCGCCGGTTTTTACAGTGGTTTTTTACTACTGAATACTTTTGCCTATAAATAACATGGACAGATTTCTGTCGTTGAGATCTATCATATAAGCTAAAATAAAATATAGATTTCTTAAAAAAAAAATATATATTTGGACTCAAAGTCAATTTCAAGTGTTATTCTCCTGTTTGTGACCTCCCATATTTGACTCAAACTTTTGTTCTACTGAAACAATTTTCAAATTGTTTAGCTCGAAATGTAGCTTCTGATGTGCCCAATCTAAAAATGTAAACATCATCCCATTTGGTTAAAAACTGAGTTAGTGACAAAGTTTAGAAGTTGTCAAGAATGAGTAAATGTTGACCTTAAGAATATTATTCACATACTACCATATATATAT
>NC_068990.1:39542584-39546830 GCF_001194135.2 Octopus bimaculoides | reverse complement strand
ACGATATTTTGAGAAATAGTTTTTCGAAAAGAGACTTCGATGGAAAACAATTAATTATAAACGGTGGGAAACCAACACCGAATTTACCTAATTCACGAGACAATTTCAGGTTAATTTGTATGAAAATAAAAAAAAAATGGTTAACTGGAAGTGCTACACTTAATAAATTATTCTGTTGGCCTTGTTTACTCTTTTGCTTAGAAAAGAATTTTAGAATCATAAAAGCTATGATGATTTAAATAATTTACATATGGCTATGCTAAAGCACGAGCGTTCGCAAAGGCATATGAAATCTTTGGTAGATCTTAAAATATTCGTGATCTTGTTGAAGCTATGCCAGAACTTTTCAATCAGTGCAAGTTGATTTTGACAATTCCGTCTACCACTGCTTCTGTAGAGCGATCCTTTTCTGCATTAAGTAGAATCAAAACATACCAAAGAAATGTGAAAGGAGAAAGAAGACTGTCAATTGAAAAAGATTTATTACAACAATTGATGAAAAGAGAAGATTTCTACGAAAATATGATAGATATATTTGCCCAGAAAGATCGAAGAATTGAATTAATTTATAAATGAGGTAAATAACATTTTAGAACATTAAAAAAAAAACTTAATATATTAAAGGGCATATATTGCAGGTTTTGGTTAGTGTTTGTTATAACGTAAGGTTCGACCTTCTTACATCAATATTGTTTCGCAGGAGGAATGGTTCGACTTCTTCGTCACACCTAACCTACATAGGTTTTCCTTTCTGTGCTGCTGGGTCTAGTCTATTTACGGTCGTAAATGTCTTGTTTCAATCTCAGAGATGTTGACTTCTGCCACAACAGTTTTTCTTTTGGTGGTGGTGGGGGGGTGACTTTTTGCAATGTTGAATTTTGGCTGTCTTTCATTGTGTGTGTATTCATGTACATGCGTGTATTTTCAATGTGTGTGCGTGAGACGTAGTCTTATAATATACGGAGTTCAGTAAGTCTCAGAACAGTCTGCTTGAGTATCAACAATTTTCCCGGAATTGGCAAGTAGCATGATAAAGCACCTAACTTGTCTTCGAGAGCGTAACTATCTAAAACCATGTCCATATAATGTAACTAAATGTATTCTCTTTATTAAATCATTTCAAATTGATTCAGCTGAACCAATAGGTATAGGGGCTAATGCAGAATCGCACCCCTCTGAAAAACGAAATTTTTTGAAAAATTGTTTTCGGATTCCTACCTTTAACAGAGAGTCCGAATATGCAAGAATATCAACAGAATCCAATTTCATCTTTATTCCATTTCACTTATGATTTTTAGACATTTTAAAGAGAGAGTGAGGATGGGAAAGTATTGACGTTTCGAAGAGAGAAAAAGACACAAACAATACACTTATTTCAGGCTCATCTCTACAGAGCCATTTTTAATTCTCTGCTTATTCTAGATCATACGGGGGTGGTTGCATATTCAGAATCTCCCATATGTAAATCGTAGGAATACGAAAATTCTTTTACTGAAAAATTGCCAGTGGGGGTGGGTGGTGGAGAAATTCATTGCATGCCCAACCTCAGAAGTCACCGCACGCCACTGATATATATATATATATATCCAAACACACACCTATATATATACACACACATATATACACTAGCAGATGTACCCGGCATTGCCTGGGTTAAAGAGAATAATGAAATTTATAAACGCCATCTAAATTATGCAGATCTCAACTGTTAGTAGCTGAGATACCAACTTTCTACATTAATAACTCGCCAGCCCATGCCAGCATGGAACATAGACGTTAAGTGAAATGTTAAAAGAAAGTTTTCAACTCATATATGCATATAAAGTAAATACACATAATTCAAAAACACGTTTTGTGTTGCAAAAGACAGATTATATACAATGAAAGACCGATTTCGGTGATTCATTCAACAGAAGTAGTAGAGGGAAAATCTGATGATAAATATGACCTTGGATCTTGAAAGTTTGCATGAATCCTGGCTCAGTTAAATCTCTTGTAGTTCCAAATGATGTCATCTGTAATGCAGCTTTGTACTCTTTACTCTTTTACTTGTTTCAGTCATTTTGACTGCGACCATGTTGGAGTGCCACTTTTAGTCGACAAATCGAACTCAGGACTTATTCTTTGGAAGCCTAGTACTTATTCTATCGGTTTCTTTTGCCAAACCGCTAAGTTACAGGGATGTAAACACACCACCATCGGTTGTCAAGTGATGTTGAGGGGACAAACACAGACACACAAACATATACACATGCATACATATATATATATATATATATATATATACGACAGGCTTCTTTCAGTTTCTGCCTACCAAATCTACTCACAGGGCTTTGGTTGTCCTGAGGCTATAGTGGAAGACACTTGCCCAAGGTGCCACACAGTGGGAATGAACCCGGAACCATGTGGTTGGTAAGCAAGCTACTTACCACACAGCCACTCCTGCACCTACTGTCAACTTTTGTTTTGGAAGTGCTTGGATTTTTGGTCAGTTGATGACAACAGTTCCTTCAATGGCTCTGTGGAGGTTGGGGGATTGCAGGGAGTTTAACCTTTCCACCACTACAGCACAGTTCAGGTGTCTCTCCAAGCCACTTCCTTGCTTTACAATGTATGCACTCAGTTGTCATTGCACCTATGGAAACTGTAGTGTCATCTGCATAATGAACTATTGGATCATAATTGAAAGCTGCTTCATAGAAGTTGCTTCTCTGAGCTGTTGCAAATGTTCTTCGTTCTGCAGTGGAGATTCTATTCTTTGTAAGCCGTGCTTCGGAAGTAAGAAAGTCTTTTATGTTTTGAGCCTACGCTCTTCGACGGAAAGGAACACAGAAATAAACACGGAGAGAAAATAGAAAAAGATTTAGTGGCTAGCAATCTATCATGACGAATGCCGGACAGAGGGGTCACACAGGAGAGCTAGGAAGAAGGGGTGATAATAAAGTAGTCATATATATATATATATTAGTAAATATATATATATATATATATATATATATATATATATATATATATATATATATATATATATATATAAATATTAGTAAATATATATATATACATTAATATATATACATATATATATGTATAAGTATGAGTAAATATATATATTTGTATATAGAGATTCACATATATAAATATGTATGTATATATAAATATATATGTGTGTGTGTATGTGTATATGTATATATGTATATACACACACACATACGTGTGTACATGTGCCTCAGTACGTTTCTCAGAAGGGAAGTGCCAGTGTGTCTGTGAACAGTCAGACACAAAATGCCATATTGTCAGTTCAAAAACTCTCCAGTTCCACTAACTTCTTCCTATCTCTCTCAACCTCTCTCTTTCTCTCCCTCTCACTCTCTCTCCCTCTCTCTCTCTCTCTCTCTCTTGCCCTCTCCCTATCTCTCTGTATCTTTCAATCTCTCTTCCACCCTACCCATTTCCCCTACACATTCTCTCTCTTCTGTTTCTTTTTGTTTTAATCTCTTAGCAATATTGGTAAATCCTGAATATTCATTCATTCATCAGAGTGGTGGTTGGGGAAAAAAACAAAAATAAATATATATAAAAATCATTTACATTTTAGATATCAAATAACAGAATTCTGTCCCAACCCATACCTACACCCTCCATATATAATAGTAATTTGATACTATTTAGATGTAACCCCACCACCACTCTCTAATCTCTAACTCCTATGCAATTTTCTTATTGTTGCTGTTGAGTTTGTGATTTTTTTTTTGTCATAGCATGGCAGGACTGGGGTAGGTGGGTTTGTAAATGAAAGTTTGACTCCAAGTTATTGTTTTTGATGTTCCTGTTGTTGTTGTTTTAGTGATGATGAGGGCTGCGGCAATGTGTGGAGACATTGGAAGTGGACCAAGCTATCTTATATTTTTTTCTTGTTTGCTGATATTTCTAATAATCGTATTCATATATGTATGTGTGTGTGTGTGTATGTATGTATAGATATATAGATGTATACATACATATATATGTGTATACATACTTATGTGTATATATATATATACATATATATATATGTACATATATACACTCACACATATCTGTGTGTATATATATATACACACACACACATATATATATATTTATACATACACACACACACATATATATATATATATTTATATATATATATATGTTTTTATATGAGTGTGTGTGTGCATTTGAATATATATATATTATAGATACACAGATTATACATACACATTATTAT
>NC_068990.1:39540563-39541523 GCF_001194135.2 Octopus bimaculoides | reverse complement strand
TATATATATATATATATATGCATACACGATGATGATGATGATATATGTATATGTGTGTATGTATTTGTATGTTTATGTTTGTCCCCCAATATCAGTTGGTAACTGATGTTAGTGTGTTTACGCCCTCGTAACTTGGTGGCTTGGCAAAAGACTGATGGAATAAGTACTAGGCTTACTAAGAATAAGTACTGGGTCGATTTGTATGACTAATGGCGATGCGGCAGCATGGCTACAGTAAAATGACTGAAATAAGGAAAAGAAAAGAAAAAAATATATATAAGTGTATGTGTGTATAACCACATACACTTCCATATTTAAGGAAAAGTATTCCAGTACCTAAACATATGGTTTGCACAAAATGGAATGAAGTAGTAGGATGTTATCAAATTGGATGGTCCATTTCTATGAAAAGCACAAAAGTAACTCATCACAAAATCTTTTGTATTTTGAAATAAAAATGACAAGTATGGAGCGGAGCTACTTGACTTCATCATTAAATTAAGATGTAAACAACAATGTAAATACCCTAAGACAAAGTTACGTTCTGCCTTATCTTCGAAACGTCTAGTTACAATAGAGGCAGCTGACGAAGGAATTATTCCAAGTGGGTATCTGTTTTCCTATGTGTTCGTTCCGTTGTCTGTAGTTCATTGTTCTAATGTCCTGTACCCTGATATGCATCTATATACACATGTAGATGTAAGTATGTACATATATGTACATATATTTCAGTCATTTTACTGTAGCCATGCTGCAGCATCGCCATTAGTCAAACAAATCGACCCCAGTACTTATTCTTAGTAAGCCTAGTACTTATTCCATCAGTCTTTTGCCAAGCCACTAAGTTACGAGGGCGTAAACACACTAACATCAGTTACCAACTGATATTGGGGGACTAAAGGCGGTGCTCCAGCATGGCTGCAGTCAAATGACTGAAACAAGTAAAAGAGTAATATATAT
>NC_068990.1:39535743-39540302 GCF_001194135.2 Octopus bimaculoides | reverse complement strand
TATATAAATATATACATATATATATATATATATATATATCAATATATATATTACTCTTTTACTCTTTTACTTGTTTCAGTCATTTGACTGTAGCCATGCTGGAGCACCGCCTTTAGTCGAGCAAATCGACCCCAGGACTTATTCTTTGTAAGCCTAGTACTTATTCTAGTGGTCTCTTTTGCCGAACTACTAAGTTACGGGGACGTAAACATGCCACCATCGGTTGTCAAGCAATGTTGGTGGTGGTGGTGGGACAAACACAGACACACAAACACACACACACATATATACATATACATATATACGACAGGCTTCTTTCAGTTTCCGTCTACCAAATCCACTCACAAGGCTTTGGTCGGCCCGTGACTATAGCAGAGGATACTTGCCCAAGGTGCTATGCAGTTGTGGGACTGAACCCGGAACCATGTGGTTGGTAAGCAAGCCACTTACCATACAGCCACTCCTGCACCTTTATATATATATATATATATATATATATATATATATATATTTGCTGATAAAACCGAAAGAATATCTATCAACTATATAGGGATCACTACAATAAACATTTAACAAATATCAAACAAATTAAAATATTAACATAAACAATGAAATCATGAATGTAACAAGGCTCATGGTATTTAAACTAAAGGTTGTTAGTGCCATAAAATACTCAACTGGATACAAGCTTTGTGTCACCCTGAAGGTTCATAATGGAAATTTTCCATTAACCCTTTAGCATTCAGATTGCTTTGGCAAATGCTTTGTTTTGAATTCATCGTGCATTATCTCATAGATTGAAGATTTTGAAGTTGTGGCTGTTTATTTTTAGAAATACATTGTGGGATAGGTGAGAGAGGCTGGATCTGGTTGATTTGAACATAAAATGGGCAGAATATTTTGGCCAAATAAAGCCGGTTTAAATGCCAAAGAGTTAAACCTCAAATACAGGGTGATAAATTCTGCTAAGTTCGAAGATTGTAGATACTCTTTACTCTTTTAATTGTTTCAGTCATTTGACTGTGGCCATGCTGGAGCACCACCTTTTGCCGAGAAAATCGACCCCAGGACTTATTCTTTGGAAGCCTAGTACTTATTCTATTGGTCTCTTTTGCTGAACCACTAAGTTACGGGGACGTAAATACACCAGCATCAGCTGTCAAGCGATGTTGGGGGGACAAACACAGACACACAAACATCCACACACATATATATACATATACATTTATATACAACAGGCTTCTTTCAGTTTCCGTCTACCAAATCCACTCACAAGTCTTTGGTCGGCCTGAGGCTATAGTAGAAGACACTTGCCCAAGGTGCCACGCAGTGGTACTGAACCCGGAACCATGTGGTTCGGAAGCAAGCTACTTACCACACAGCCACTCCTACACCTAAACACATTCTATACACCATCAATAACTAAATGAAAAAAACTACAAATTACAATAATGAAATAACCACCATATCTAGCTGAGTGATTAAATAGCATCAAGAGCAAAGTCACACGAAAGTTTTTTCAATTCAACATTACAGAATCAACCCATTTTTTCCAGAATCATTCTCACCAAAATGTTGGTGAAAATGGGTTTGGAAGTAAAAGCCGTTAACATTGGACTACACAGAATTGATAGCCTTGTAGTATCACTACATGCTTTAGACTAGTATACGAAAGACTTATTACATTGAAGGACTTTAGCATTAGCATTATTGTTACCATCAATATAATAACAGTAGCTTCCTAAACATAATATTAGATCTAAAGATCAGTAAGTATCAACCATATGGAAAACTGAATGAGAAGCTAATGTACATAAATAAGAGTGGTAACCTTCCTCTAACTATAATAAAACAATTCAACAATATATTTAGAAGAATATCTAAAATACCTTAGACAGGCAACTGACAACCAAACTACTAGTTATTACAATAAAACATTAGAAAAAAAAGCAGGTTTAAGAAAAAAATAAACTTCTTAACCAAGCATGAATAGTAATGAAACATATAAATAACACATTAGCTGGTTTAAATCATCTTTCAGAAAAAAAAAAAATGTAATTGAATATAGCTAGAAATATCTATAATCAGGAAACATTCCCAGCTATAAACAAAGACTACAAATTTTTTTAATAAAACTCAAGTCAAGGCTAGCTACAATGAAAAATGTTGGCAAACAAACATTACACATCCAGTAGAGAATGCTTGCTTCATTTCTTTCCTGCTTTCATATATCCTTCCCTATTCAATGCCCATGTTTCACCGCTATGGAACATAATATTTCATACTCAAGTAATACACCCTTCTCATAGATATATGTTTTGGGATCACATTGTTACAGAATTTGCTGGAAAAAGTGAGCGGCTATCATATTCATGGTTTGCCTAAAACATATAGAAGAATAAGCAATCATTAAATGAACCCTAGTCAGTAGTTTGATATTAATGCCTTCTTCATTTGGTCATGGTTTTCTAAATTAGGTGGAGACTTTCATCATCTTTTTAGAGAAACCAAACCCCCATGCATTGCCTCCCTCCACTCTGCACACAGCATATACCAAACACAATCAATGTTAACTTGCTCCTATGTTTGACATGGTCCTCCTAATTCTTTCATAAATCTGCTAGGAATTCTACTGCATTACATATTGCTTGCACTCAGTAAAACATTATCAAAACCCTATCTAGTCCAGCTGTACATCTACAGGGTGTCCACAAAGTCTGGGTACATGGGCATTAACACATACTTTAAGAAATTATTATTTATTATATTTAATTGTTTCTGTTGTGATTTTATTTACTCCATGTGCCCACATGGGGATTAACACATACTTTAAGAAATTATTATTTCTTATATTTAATTGTTTATGTCATGATTTTATTTACTCCATGTACCCAGACCTTGTGGACACCTTGTAGAATAATGACACTTCTAAGATGTGCTTTTTATATTTTTATAAATTACTGTCTGATCTCAGCCATATTACCTTTGAATATTTGAGACCAGACCATTCTTAGTTACTAATCCGCAGATCAGCTATATATACAATTTCCTTAAAGATAGCCAGTTTTAAACGCTTATCTTATGGCATTCGAAACTTATAACAAAAAGGGGCTGAAGATTATACCTCATAGAAGGGGTAATACATTGATGTTTATCACTGAATTCATTTCTGGTCTTTACCATGTTTAAATCATTCTCTTCTATACAGGGCTTTCGTAAACCAATTATTTACAACTAGTTGTTATTTAGTCCAATGTCGACCCTGTGCCAGCACAGCTATGATCGAAGGAGGCCTTTCTATCATGATCATCACAACTTTTAGAAATATCTTGGGTTACATCATCTAATGTACCTCTTACTGTTTAAATGTGGTTGAGTGCAATTTGAGGATGGGGGTGGGGTGGATTTAACTGTTATTTCTAGCAGGTCAAGTGACTTCAATGAGGCTTTCTTAGTGGCTTGGCTTCTCCATTGAGTTATAGAGAATGGACTGAAGGGTGAGTAACAGGGGTGGTAGTGAAAGACATAGATGAAAGAGACATGATGACAACAGATCATAAGGTGCTAGAGAAAGACAGGGGGAGAGGGAGAGAGGGGAGAGAGAAGGTGGAGAGAGAGAGAGAGATTGCTGCTTCGGAAAAAAGCGTGCGTGCATGTGTAGCCTCACTGTAACCATCACTGCAATCTCCAAAACATCCCCGCCCCTACTACTGTTACTGGCATAACCACCATCCCTGCCACTGCCAACGATGCTCCACCACCTCTACCACTACCACCGCTGCCACATCATTATTATCATCATCATTATCATCATCATTAATATTTGAATGCTTAATCTTTGTTTCATTATGGAGATATAATTATATAGATACATACAATTATATACATGCACACACATATACATATATATATATATAAATATATTTATATGTGTATACACATTTACATGCATGTATGTGTGTATACACATGCATGAACATGTGCACATTCGTGTCTCTGTCTTTGTGTGTACATATATATATATATATGTATATACACCCATGTAAGTATACGTTGTGTAACATACCTCCACCCAGTATTTTTCATCTGCTAATTACCAACATAATATTGGTAACAAGCAATAACATTAAAACCTGTCAGTCTTCTCATAACCTCTCCAGTTGCTACGGCTTTCAATGAGACCAAAATCTCAGAGGTCGGCTTTCCAGCCAGCGTTATCTTGGTAAACCAAGAATCCAATTATATCAACTCCATCATTATGAACTTAATATTCAAAATAAAACAATATTTCATCTCTCTCCTCTTCAATTGATATTTCATAAATATCTTTATTGAAAAATCACACATGACAAGGTGTGGGATTGTGGGATATTTGTGTTGTGTGTGTATTATATTTACAATACTTTTTCCTTTGTTTCTGTTTTTTTTATTTTTATCTAATATTATTTTTTGTTGTGTTAAAGTCATTTATTTTACCCTTTTATTGGTGCAGATGTGTTAATGTAGGTTACAAGTATAATATATTTATATACATACATATATATATATATATATATATA
>NC_068990.1:39530117-39535416 GCF_001194135.2 Octopus bimaculoides | reverse complement strand
TATATATATATATATATATATATATATATGTATATACATACATACGCATATGTGTATGTGTGTAATTTGTTATGCTTTCTTTGTGTCTTTAATAGATTATTTTTGTTGTATTTAAAAAAATACTTGCTTATTATTTTATGTTGTTTTTTGTCTTGCAGTTTTATTGTATTTGCCTAAACAATTTTTTTTTAAATATCAAATAAATTTGTCCTTTCATACAGAAAATATATAGAGAATACAGCATACAAAACAATTATGAAGTCTTCGTCACATCTTGGCCAATGACTGATTGCCGTCAGAGGCTGCACAAATGTCTATCGTTAGCAAAATTTGAACACCAATTCCTCCTCACACACACACAGAATCAAGTAAGCACACATGAATAAGCACTAGGAGAGAAACGTTGTCTGTTTGGTCTCATACCAACCATCATAATCTAAATAGCAGTTAGTTGCAATGGAATTATTCCTATCCATCATAATCTACCCCCACATTCTAATCTACCACTACTACTTCATAAACACTGGCTAAGTTTCCAGCCCTTGATAAAAGCACTGAAAGTTGTAATGAATCAAAGAGTTTTAATTTCAAATAGTTCTTTGTTTGATTTCCAATGCAAAACCTATGGAGAAAGATCAGATAGGAAGAAGCAATATTAGATCTGAGATACCTTCATATTTCTGATTCCTTTATTATATTATTTGGTCATTTCTTTTTAAAGTAGATTGATGATTGACTCCAGCTGTGCAAACACACACATATATAATACGTACATACATAAATGCATGCATGCATACATACATATGTACATACATACATTCATATATGCATACATACAGACACATATGCATGCATAAACATACACATTTTCATATAATAAATCTATGCATTTGTATTATGTATATGTATATATGTATATACACACTCATATGAGTATACGCATATATATATTATGTGTATACACATATATACACACATATATAGACATATCAGCAGACACACATATGCACATGCATGCACACACATATAATACAAGCATGTATGTATCTAAATACATGTGTGTGTGTGTGTGCATGCATGTATGATGTGTGTATGAGAGAGAGAGAGAGATAGAGAGAGAGATTGTTAGCAGTTGCGAAGTTAGTAGTAGTGTTGTGGCAGTAATAGTTTTGGTTGTTGCTGTTCATATACATAGTCTTGTACTCTCATTTATGTATTGGTGCATGCATATATACACACACATAGATGCATATCCATACACACAAGTATTATACTAGTTATATAATGTAGTACATCTTCCCAAGATATAAAGATAATTTTACCATGAGAGTGCTCAATGATGCAACTAAGTAATTGCAATAAAGCTACGTAAATATATGTGCAGTTATGCATTTACGTACGTCCTAGAAAACCATGCAATGAATGACAGGAGATATTAAAATAGGAAATTAAAATTAGACCAGAAATCAATTAATAATTTCTTCAATTAGTACTTGTCATTGGAGAAGGGAAGGAAAATTTCACTTATGCATGACACAGGCAATGATATCTATCTTGTGTATGTGTGTGTATTTTAGTCACATTATATTCAACTCATAGCAGTAGACTACTGTTTATGATATGGCTTTCACAAGAGCTCATCTCTTTCAACACTGACTGAAGAAGTGAGTAGTCTAAGAAAAATATAGCTGTTGCAATATGATAATGTCATTGATAGAGAAATGGGATAGTTGTGAGACAGGATAAGGATTAGGGGGTCATCTGAAGCAAACTAACTGAAGGTAATTCCATCAAAATAATCAATTTGTGGGCAATGCAGTGTTGAGATACAGTCTTCCTTCATAAAGTTGACAAAAACTGGGATACAGGAATAACGCAGAATTAGAAAGTTGCTTCCACTGCATAGCACACACTATCATAAATGCAAGATCAACAGGTTCTACTTAACAAGATGGGAAGGCAGCAGAGGTTTGTTAAGTATAGAAGACACTTTTAGTATAGTGATATTGGTTCGTAAAACTATCTTGTGCATAATGTAGAATGGGCATTACTTGCAACCAGAAATATCAAAGAAGTCTTTAAAATAGTGAGAGAGTTAAAGAGAAGAAAGCAGAATGACAGGGCAGTCACCTGGAAAGGGAAGTCATTAGATTGGTAATTCATGCCACAAACTAGGGATGCTGGTAGCAAAGAATGCTAGTGGTGGCTGACAGATGGATAACTAAAACAAGAATGAATTGCCATTTAAATCCACTCAGGAGCAAACCATTAGAAGAAATTTAAGAAAGACAGAGATTGATAAAAATCAGACAGAGCGCAAACACAGAATATGTGGAAAAGGGGACAGAAATATTCATAATCTCAAAATTGAATGTAGTAAGCTTGCACAAAAAGAGTATAAAAGCAGACATAACTCTATTGGTAAAAGAGTATCTTGGGGTGCTAGCTATGTTAATGAATTCAAATTGACTGAAAAGTGGTAGGAACATGAATTAGAGACTGAGAAGACAAATGATAATGACAGAATTTTGTTTGATTTCTTCATGGAGCCTGACCCAACTATTGATGCAAGGAGAACAGATATGGTCAAAGAGAAGAGAAAAAACAAACAGTGTAATATCATAGTGGATACAAAGGTAACTGAGAACATTTAGAAATACTAGAACCTAGCCAGAGAGATGAAGAGATCGAGGAACACAAGAATGAAAATTGCTTTTATAGTAATTGGTATACTCAGCACAACACCCAGACTGGTTCTTCAGGCAGAAGGATATTGAAATTGAGACTTGTGTTGTTGAACTGCAAAAAAGTGTCATCATGTATTCTGCAAGAATTGTAAGAAAGTTACTTGAGATTTAAGGAGCTAGCAGAAGCACATCTGAATGTTGGAGGCAGAAGTTAATTGATACAGTCTACCAATATTTGAGTAGTATTTCATCTCTTAGACTAATGAATGACAGTGTTGATCTCAGCAGAATTTGAACTCAAATCAGAAAGACCAAGAAGAATTACCACTAATAAATTTGACCAACACTAGATTTATAATGATAAAAAAGAAATGATAATGATAACAATAGTAGCAGTAGTCTTAAAGTGGGTAGTGGCACCAATTGGGATGATGGTAGTAGTAGTGCTGGGGAATGTTCTAGTAGTAGTAGTAGTAATAACAGAAATGGTAGTTGAAGTAGTGGTAGATGCGTTCTTCACAGTATGGTGTAAACAATATCAGTAACAGTAGCGGAGGTAGTAGTAGTAGTAACAGCAATGATCAGCTGGTAGAATCGTTAGCGTCCTGAACGAAATGTTTAGTAGTATTTCACCTGTCGCTATGTTCTGAGTTCAAATTCCGCTGAGGTCGACTTTACTTTTCATCATTTCAGGGTCAATAAATTAAGTACCAGTGGAACACTGGGGCTGATGTAACTGACTCATTCCCACCCCCACAAATTGCTGCCCTTGTGGCTAAATTTGAAACCATTATTCTTTATGTTCTGTGTTCAAATTCTGCTGGGGTCCACTTTGTTTATTATCCTTTTGGGGGAGGGATAAAATTAGTACCAGCTGAGTACTGAGGTCGATGCAATCAACGTACTCGTCTCCCAAAATTGCTGGCCTTGTGCCAACATTTGAAATCCTTATTATTTATGCCCAAGTCCACCCTGATTTAGTACCCCTTTGAGGCAAAACATTCCAACCATAACTACCCAAACTTTTCCCTGTGGGAAAGGGAGCCAATACTAATTGCTGGATTCTTTTGAAGACAGTGGAAGGTAATTTGAGGGAGATCTGGCTGCTATTTCTTGCATGTCAAAACCTATGTAGAGCCTCACTCATTTGTTTGTATTGCTTGTAGTGGTGTAATAGAGTGAGATAGCTGTGGTATGAGGCAGAAGTAGCGTGAGACAGTAATAGAAAAGACAGTAGTGGCGTGAAGCCATGGTGGCCATGATGATGATGTCATCAGTACTTAAAATATATTTTACAACTATGATGTCCACTGTCCAGATTTTAATGTCCATGTCACTGTTGATGACAATCTGTACTTGTCATAAAATATTTTGAGGAAAAAGAGAAGATATTGGGTTCAAGTCTCTCTCTCTCTCTCTCTCTCTTTCTCTCTCTCTCTTTCTCACTCTCTCTTTCTCTCTCTTTCTCTCTCTCTCTTTCTCTCTCTCTCTTCCATCTCCAATTTTATTTCTCACAACATCCCTCTAATCATCCACGAACAATTCCAGATGTAGGGAATGTTTATGTTGTTGTTGTTGTTGTTGTTGCCATTATCATTATTATTGCTGTTTTTGTTTTGTTGGGGTGGTGGTGGTTTTTACTTTTCAACAATTATCAACATCATCATCATCATTATTATCATTATCATTAATAATAATAATAATAATAATAATCATAATAATAATAATAATAACATTAAAAATAATAATACTAATAATAATAATATCATTGCGAGCTCAGTATTGTCATCTTCATCAGAATTAACATCAACATCATCATTGTTTTTGTGAACTTTTGCTTCCTCTTCTTTCACATCATCATCATCATCATCATTGCTGTTGTTCTTTTTTGTTTGTACTTGATGTTTATATAATTTGTCCTATCTCTAAACTCATCTTCATGTGTCACAGCATATGTCCTCTGTGTATACAAGCTAGTACAGGGTATATAGCAGAAAATGTTTATATAGATGTATGTATGAATAACTGGATGCCTATATGCTTGTTTACATACACATATATGTATCTACTTTCTCTCATCCCTTTCTCTATGTATATCATCATCATCATCACCATCATCATCATCCTTTAATAATATACATACATATATATATATATGTATGTATATTATTAAAGGATGATGATATATATATATACATATATATATATGTAAATGAGCTAAGAAAAGTGACTCTGTGTAGCCAATAGAAAGCCAATAGGATTTATGAATACGGACAACAAACATGAATAAAGTTATACTCTTTTACTTGTTTCAGTCATTTGACTGCAACCATGCTGGAGCACCGCCTTTAGTCGAGCAAATCGACCCCAGGACTTATTCTTTGTAAGCCTAGTACTTATTCTATCGTTCTCTTTTGCTGAACTGCTAAGTTATGGGGACGTAAACACACTTCTTTCAGTTTCCATCTACCAAATCCCCTCACAAGGCTTTGGTCGGCCCGAGGCTATAGTAGAAGACACTTTCTCAAGGTGCCACGCAGTGGGAATGAACCCGAAACCATGTGGTTGGTAAGCAAGCTACTTACCACACAGCTACTCCTGCGCCTATATTT
>NC_068990.1:39526043-39528474 GCF_001194135.2 Octopus bimaculoides | reverse complement strand
AATTGTATCTATCATCATCATCATCGTTTAACGTCCGCTTTCCATGCTAGCATGGGTTGGACGATTTGACTGAGGACTGGTGAAACCAGATGGCTACACCAGGCTCCAATCTGATTTGGCAGAGTTTCTACAGCTGGATGCCCTTCCTAACGCCAACCACTCCAAGAGTGTAGTGGGGGCTTTTACGTGCCACCGGCACGAAGGCCAGTCAGGCGGTACTGGCAATGGCCACACTCAAAATGGTGTATTTTATGTGCTACCCGCACAAGAGCCAGTCCACGGGCACTGGCAACGATCTCGCTCGAAAGTCCTTACACATGCTACGGGCACAAGTGCCAGAAAGGCGACGCTGGGAACAGGTGCCATCACATGCACTAGAAAAAATCCATAGATATTTTCATTCCAGTTCTTGATAACCTGGAAGGTCTCCTTTGATCTTCTTGTTATTCTGAAAACACTGGACTCAGATGATTGTGACAAAAATATTGTCCTGTTCAGTACATCTTTCACATCACTGTTTTTTCATCGGAGTGTCATAATATTGCTCAGTGGACACACAGCTAACTCAATTGTGTTTGAAGTTTTGCAAACGACTCGCACATGCAAGTGCTACCAGTCGAGAACTCCGCATACCGGAAGCCAGCAAGTGTATGGTGTCATCAGGAGAGAATGCATGCCGTTTCGGTGCCTACCTCTTGACGGCATCAATGCGCACCGGCCCTCCTCACGGATATAAGGACCTGCTTGCTAGATCAACTGGTTATTAAAAACAAAGCTCAATAGTTCTCTAGCCATCGATCATCATTTCTTTTTAACCAAATCCAGTGGCTAGCCTTCTCTACTGTACTTTGAATATCGAATTTGGCAAGAACTGGGCAACTTGATATAATGCATTCAAACCATCTCATTACTTGTTGCATAGTCTGCACTTGATATTTGCAACTTTTTGCATTATTTTACTGTAGTAGCTCTTTGTGATTAGCCATTCTTTCAGTACAGTCACCTAAAATTAGACCTTCTGTTTCTGCTTTTAACCAAGATCTTTTGATCCATTGTTGGCTTCCATTCTGGCTTACTTTCTTTCTATCAAGTCTTGCAGGCTATTAGACATGGAGTGATTTTCCTTTTTATTTTCCCAAGTATATTTTTGAATACTGTTTTTTTTTTCTTTTTTAAACCATTATTTTGTCAGTTTGTATTTTTTTGTTTGCTTGTTACACTAATCAATTTCCTTTTTGCTTGTTTTTAAGTATTATCATTATTATTATCAATATTATTATTATTATTATTATTATTATTATTATTATTATTATTATTATTGTTATTATTATTATTATTATTATCTGTGACAAACACGTAGATTCTTTGCCAGATTTCTATTTCTGTGGATGTTAGTCTCTTTGAAAGTTGAGTCATTGAAGTTATTTCACTTTCTTTATATCACAAATACCTTTGAAAATAGAAAATGTATCTACATGCTCTGACTCTACACACACACAAGTGTGTATGTGTGTGTGTGTGTATGGGTGTGTGTGTGTATGTATCTATCTATCTATATATCTTGCTCTCTGTCTGTCTGTCTGTCTTTCTCTCTCTCTCTATATATATATGTATATATATATATATATGTAGATGTATCTATGTATACATATATATCTCTATCTATGTGTAAATATATATAATATATACACCCTAAAAGAATTATCTGAAATTCTTATTAAGATACCTTAATAGAAAATTCTGCATCTACATGTTCTGAACATCCAGTTCAACTGACTATTTTCTTTTGCTTTATTTTTCACTCTCTTTTTGAATTACTCTAAATCAATCACTACATTCAGAGAGTTAAGCCCCACCATAACCAGCCTAGCAGATATCTTTACCTGATAAGTCGAGGGTTACCTGCTTGTAAAAATCAAACTTCAGTAGTTATGGCTAACATGGTTAAAACAAATGCAATTTGTTTGTTTAACATAACTGGCGGCCATACAGCTCAAATGACTGACTGATTTACAGATTGAAAACAAGAAAGATCTCAAGTACATATTTCCATAGAGATATCAATAACAACTAGTTTTATGCTACTTAAATCTAAAAAACTCTGACTTATCTAGTTGACAAACACAATTTAATTATGTATAACACAACAGCTGCCCGTTCAGTTATATGCCTGTTCAATAGATTTTAAGGAAGAAAAAAGTTAAGGAAAAAATATAAGAAAGTCCCATATACAAATTTCCAAAGAAATATTGAGAGCTAGTTTAAAGATACTTAAAGCTAAAGTGATATATATATATATATATATATATATATATATACAGACACATATATAAATGTGTTTGTATGCATATATGTATATATATATTTGTGTGTGAATATGTATGTATTTAAATAAATATATATATGTGTATGTGTATGTATGTATATATAT
>NC_068990.1:39519691-39524554 GCF_001194135.2 Octopus bimaculoides | reverse complement strand
ATATATATATATATATATATATATATATATATATATATATATATACACACACACATACATACATACATACATACATGCACATGCATCATATATTTTTAGACACATATTTATAGTGCATGTGTGTGTGTGAGTGTCTGTGCGATGTACAGAAAAAAAACTATATGAACTGAAGTTTGCTTTTTAGTTGATGAAAGAAACGTAAAGAATGTCACTACATTTTCAAGCAATGCCAATATGATGAAAGACATGTATGGGTTTATGTCATTGGCTAATTGGGGATATCGTAAAAGTATTTCGATTTTTGATAACAAGAAGGTATCAGTTCTGAATGTATGTTCAATATGGTGCTTTATAAAACGGTATATTCATGTTCTTTGTGTTTCAAGGTTGAACCTGACCTTACACTTTTAACAGGACTTGTTCCAAACAAGTTTACAGCCTTTGATATTGTTCTTCAAATGCCATACATAGTCTGACAAACTGGTGTCTAAAGAATATTGTGATTTTTATGAAAGAATATAGATACTGATTAAATTGTATTTTGAAATAATTGTCTATAAGCCAAATGTAGTCTTTGAATAATATTACCTTGGAAATATTTTTGCACAATAAACTTTTCATTTTACAAGACATAAATTTATAACATTAAGACAGACAAGCTGAAAGTATTAGAATTAGAAGGATTTTAAAACTAGAGATGTATATTTTTGCTGCCAAATTTTGTTACAGTTATGACTAACTTTAACATTATTTCTATTAAACATTTTGTTGTATATATTTTTCATTAAATATTTATGTTATAATTAAAGAGAGTTTTTGTGATATGTATACTGACATTGAAACAGAGTTAGGTACTGAACGAAATTATATTAAGTTTTCTGATTTTATATATTCAGAAATTATCTATTATCTGTATAACTAATTTTATCTTAAAATCAGCTTCATTTTGATGTTGCGTTGTAATAAGGGACTACTTTACTAAAGGAAGAATTATATTACCTATGCTTAAGTGAGGGGTGATCTTTATACAGTAATTTTTTTTTACATTTTTACATTTTAAGTACACACACACACACACACACACACACACACACACACACACACACACACACACGCACTCAGATATATAACAGACACTCAGATATATAACAGACTATCTCCTATTTTGCATTCCAGATATTTCTTTTATTATCATAGCATTTTCACATTTACTCTCATTAACCCCTTACAGGCATCCAAATCAAAAGCACACTACTACTACTACTACTACTACTACTACTACTACTACTACCACCACCACCACCGGTGGCGGCGACGGAGGCGGTGATGGTGGTAGTGGTAGTGGTGGTGTTGGTATGTCAGGGTGGCAATGGTGGTACTAGCTGTTCATCAGTGCGATGGTAGTATTGGTACAGTGGTATGGTGCTGGTGGTGCTAGCATATCAGTGTAGTGTCAGTGTTGCTCAAAGGTGCATGGCTTAGTGGTCAGAAGCATCGGGTCACAATCCTGAGGTAGAGAGTTTGAATCCTGAACCTGGCTTTGTATTGTGTTCTTGAGCAAGACACTTTATTTCACATTGGTCCACTTCATTCAGCTGTAGAAATGAGTTGCAATGGTGCCAAGCTGTATTGGCCTTTTCCTTTCCCTTGGATAACATCATTGACATGGAGAGGAGAGGCCAGTATGTATAGTCAACTACTGGTCTTCTATAAACAACCTTGCCCAGACTTGTGCCTCAGAGGGGAACATTCCAGACGCAATCTCATGGTCATTCATGATTGAAAGGGGTTTTTACTTACTTGTCAGTGTTGGTACATTAGTGCAGGAATGCTGTTGGTACATCAGAATGGTTGTAGCACATCAGTACAGCAGTGCTTTGGTGGTACCTTTACTTTAGTGTGGTGAAGTTGGTGTGAGTATATCCCCAGTATGGTAGGGTTGCACCTAGAATGTTCCCCTCCGTGGCACAAGTCCTGGCAAGGTTGTTTATGGAAGACCAGCATCCACCCATGCATATCAGCATCTCCAGTGACATTGTAACTCATTTCTGCAGCCGAGTGAACTGGACCAATGTGAAATGAAGTATCTTGTTCAAGAACACAACAGAGATCCCAATCTGAGATTCGAACTCACTTCCTCAGGATTGTGAGCCCGATGCTCTAACACCACTAAGCCATGTGCCTTTGAGCAACACTGACACTACATTGATATACTAGCACCACCAGCACCAGACCACTATATCAATACTACCATCACACTGATGAACCACTAGCACCACCACTGCCACCCTGATGTACCACCACCACCACTGATTATGTACTCACACCACCTTACTGCTTTTGGTACATTGGCGTGGTGTTGGTGGTTCCTTCACATCAGTGTGGTGGTGGTGGTGGTGATGGTGGTTGTAGTGTTGGTACATTAGTATGGTATTGGTTGTGTTGCTACCACCTGGTGTTTTGTCTGATGACTTAGTTTATTAAACTGTCAAAACCAGTATAAAATCTCTCTCTCCCTCATTTCTTGGTCTTGTTCACTTTCTCTGTCACCACTCTTAATCACCCTCACTGATTCTTTATTTCTTTTTCCTTCCTTTTTCTTTCTCTACTTTCACTTTCTTCCCATTTCTTCTCTCTTCTCCTGCAATCTTCCCTTTCTCCCTCTCTCCCTTTGCTACCTTTTTCTTTCCAATTCTCTCATTTCTCACTTTTCTCCCCTCTTTCACACTTCTCTCTTCCTCTCTTTGTCTCTCCCTTTTCTCACTTTTCCCCTCTCCTTTCCTCCTCTCACTTCTCTCTCATTCTTTCTCTTTGCTCATCCAGTCTCTCTCATTCCTTCTCTCCTTGTTTGTTTCAATAATATTCCTCCTTCTTTTGCCCTTGTTTTCCTTTTTGCAATTTTTTTATCACATTCCCTCTTTCTTTTTCTATTCTTATACTACCTTTATACTCTTATAGTTTATACATTTTCTAGCTGTTCTTGTTGTTATTGTCATAGCTAATTAATTAATATTTTACAGTTTTTGTCTTCTAGCTGTATTTTCTAATAAAATTCTTTGGATATTTTCATATGTATATTCTTGACAAAAACAAAATCACAAAATCAAATAAACACACACACACAAAAAAAAAGAAAAAGAGAAAAAGAGAAAAAAACAATACAAGACCCCCAGCTTCACTACCCCACTTTGCCAACCCTCACCCATCTATGCTATTCCCCTCAGTCCCCTTATTACTGTACTCCCATAAAACAATAAAGAGT
This sequence comes from Octopus bimaculoides, assembly GCF_001194135.2. Taxonomy (NCBI): domain Eukaryota; kingdom Metazoa; phylum Mollusca; class Cephalopoda; order Octopoda; family Octopodidae; genus Octopus; species Octopus bimaculoides. The sequence continues at coordinate 39,521,292 of NC_068990.1, read as the reverse complement.
ACAGTACTATTACAAAACAATACAACAAATAAAACTAAAAAAGACATGATATTAAGGTTGGGTAGGAAGCATGGAAACAGCAACAGCAACAAAAACACCAGAAAAAGGACAGCACATGCACGCGCGCGTGCACACACACACACACACATACAGACTTATATACACACATACATACTTATATGGATGCATACACACATAAAAGTAAAAATAAAAAATATAAATGACCAATGAATCTCTGCCAGTTCCATTGATAAATATTCCTGTTGTTCAACCAACTGGATTTCTTACTCACGGAATTATTCTGTAAATGGTTGAGTATTCCATAGGCATGAGCAACCTCAACACTCTTTGGCTGAATCAATGTAACACAGGGTATGACTAGCCTAGATAGACATTTAAACTACATGTACAACAAGTATGATCTCTCTTGTGTTATAGCATATGTGGTTGAGTATTCCATAGGCATATGTAACCCTTCACATAATGCATCAGGTAGAACGAGAATGGCAGAGAGCATGAAGGCTGGCTATTTGAATTTATTTGTACAATCCATCTGATGGGATTCCATAGTTTCCATTTAGGTACTTTTATTGAGAAGATTTGGGTGAATCTGACTGAGTCTAATGGTCAAAGACAATTATTCAAGACCTTGCACCGTGGAATCGAACCCAGTACCTCATGATCTCAAAGCATCTCAAAACAAATCTCTTAATCTCTCAGCTATGTCTGCATTTTACACACACACACACACACACACACACTTACACTCACATATATACACACACACACTTACACTCACACATATACACATACACTCACACATGTGCACACACACACACACACACACATATAGTCATACAACTGTAACAGCACATACATACAAATGAACACAGACATGTTTGTTGTAGTGAGGTGGTAGTGTTCATGATATTGGTGGAGAAGGTGGTAGCGTTCATGATATTGGTGGAGAAGGTGGTGGTATTGATTTAGTGGCAATAATAGTAACGGTAGCAGTATTGGAGGTAGTATAAATGGTGTTAGTGGAGGAGGTAGTGGTGATGGTATTGATGATGATAATGATGATGGTAGTAATATAGATGTGTTGTGAGGTGATGATGATAGTGGCATTAGAAATGGCAATTGCATTGTTGGGGAGTGGTACAAGTGATATGGATGTGTGGAGCGGGGCAGTAACAATGAAATCAAATAAAATTAGCAGAAATGCAACGGCCCTCATCTCCTTTCTCACCCCCAACTTCTATACCACTTCCCAAGTCCCTTCCCCAGAGACAACAGAGAGAATATAGGGGAAGAAAGAAAATGGAGAAAAAGAAAAGTTTGAGGGTATGTGAGTAAGGGTTACAGGCATTAGAACCTTCTGTTTAAATGTTACCCTTGAGCCCTGACCTGGTTTTTCTTTTTTCTTTTTTTTTTTTGGACAAAGTGTTTCTGTATCAGATCACGAAATAGCCTTCCGTCTAATTTATAAGGACAGTGTCCAGAAGACAGGTTGTTTCCGATAAGGACAGTTGACCAGCTAAAAGAGACTGATGTGTCCAACTGATAACTGGTGATAAGAGCAGTGGTTAAACATTAACGTT
>NC_068990.1:39516693-39519453 GCF_001194135.2 Octopus bimaculoides | reverse complement strand
TATATATATATATATATATATATATATATATATATATATATATATATATATGTATATGTATGTGTGTGTATCTAAATATGTGTGTGTTGTATATGTGCATGCATATAATTTATTCACACACACATACATACACACAAATGTGCAGACACACACATACACACCCACACACATGCATGCACATGCCCCCACATACGCACACACACATATGTATTCATATATGTATTTATACATGTAAATGTAAGTTAGATAAATAGATAGATAAACTGCATGTGCGTGCACGCATGCGCGTGTGTGTGTGTAGGTGCCTAGCCTAGTGGTAAATGGTCTTAAACTCATGATAGTAAGAACATGGTTCCAATTCCTGAACTGGTAAGCTTGTCATGTCTTAGAGCAAGATGGTTCATTTCACTTTGCCCTAGTCTATACTGTTAGAAATGAGTACCAGATGTATGGCGGTGCAGCATTTTCTCCCTCTGACTGTCATATCGTTGATACTCTGCTGGTCAAATGTAGGAAGGATGAAAGAGAGTTTATATCTGCTTGCAACTGTAGATACCCAAAACAAATAGTAAAAGCATGATAGATGCTACCAAGTCATAGAACTTTGCGACCGATGGCTATGATTTTGTTTATTTGTATATATGTATGCTTGCTGGGTAAGAGGTGATGGATACAAAAAAGAAATGATGCACACAAAAGCATTTCTTAAGTAACTGAAAGACAATAATAACACCGTGTAGCATGATTTTTGACCGTGGGTAGTAACTGTTATTTCCTATTTACTTACCCCTACAAAGTATGAAAAGGGACTAATATTTCCTTCAAACTTTCCTTTTCTTACTTTTATTCAAACCTTCAAGAATCCCTTTCAACAAATGGCTATGATGCTCCCCCACTATTTCTACTCGTGATCAGAGATGCACATATTGTCAGCCAGTAAGGGACATGCTCAAGTGGTTAAGGTCAAGCAACTGATAAGCAAATCTGTGGTATTGAGCAGAATATTTGCTATAATGATCTTTCTGCTTCAGCAACTCAATGGTGAATCTGTCTGAAATGTAATGGAAAATAGGTCAGTTTCAAAACATTGATGTCCAGGTGACAAAAGCAAAGTTTGAAGAGAACAGTAGTTATTTTCTTTGATTTCTAGATAGAAGCAAGTAGGAAGTAACACTTACTGACCAAAGACAAAACAAAATAAAAACTCTGTTATGGAGTGTAATCTTAATGGTAACTGTAGTTGACTCACAAAAAGAGTTTAAACAATTTCTATAAAATCAGGAACTATTTTCATAGAAAATTTCATTTTCATATTTTTAGAGAAAATCTGATCTTTGTTTGCAGGTGAGAGCTACAGGTATGTTTTTTGTTATATTTTTATCTTTTATCGTTTACTTGTTAAAAAAAAAAAAAAAAAAAAAAAAAAATATTACAATTTTTAAAATAAGTATCACAATAGGCGCAGGAGTAGCTGTGTGGTAAGTAGCTTGCTAACCAACCACATGGTTCCGGGTTCAGGCCCACTGCGTGGCACCTTGGGCAAGTGTCTTCTACTATAGCCTCGGGCTGACCAAAGCCTTGTGAGTGGATTTGGTAGACGGAAACTGAAAGAAGCCTGTCGTATATATGTATATATATGTGTGTGTGTGTGTATGTGTGTGTGTGTGTGTGTTTGTGTGTCTGTGTTTGTCCCCCTAGCATTGCTTGACAATCGATGCTGGTGTGTTTGTGTACCCGTCATTTAGCGGTTCGGCAAAAGAGACCGATAGAATAAGTACTAGGCTTACAAAGAATAAGTCCCAGGGTCAATTTACTCGACTAAAGGCGGTGCTCCAGCATGGCCGCAGTCAAATGACTGAAACAAGTAAAAGAGTAATTGCAGTTTACTTTTTTGTTAATGAAAGAAACATTTAACCTATTTCTACTTGTAAAAAAGTCTGTTTTAGCAAACCACTAATAAGGTCTAATACTTCACTAATAAGGTCTAACAAGGCTGAAACATATCTGTAACTGCAATCTTGCCTATTTACCAACTTCATATTTTCATTACTAAGCATAAAAATTTAATATTTTTGAGAAACCAATACACAATTATTTGAAACTATTTCCTCTTTTCCATGAAACCTGATAGCAAGAATTTTACTTTTATTTTCTTCATCCAAGTATGGGGTTAATATTAGTTCGGCCTCTCTCACTACTACTCTTATTATCCTTGTCACTAACAACAACCTCAACAGCTACACTCGCTACCATCACAACCACCACCACCACCACTGCCACTACTGTTATTCTCACTGCCACCACCACTACCACTACCACCACTACCATCACCACTATATGCATTAAAAATGCCACCACTACCACAATCACCAGTACCACTACAACTGCAATCATTTTACCACTGAAACCTGCCAACACTACCACCAAAACCACCACCACTACCAAAACCATCACCACCACCACCATACCAACTAACACTCTATTGCAATAATAATCATAGCTATAAGGTGGCAAGCTGGCAGAAACGTTAGCACACCAGTGGTGGTGTGGTGGTAGTGGTGGTAGTGGTGGTAATGGTGGTAGAATGGTTGTAGCTGTAGTGATGCCAGTGGTAATGTTTAGCCCCTTATGGGTAATAAAGAAATAAGAAACGTTAGCACACCAGTGGTGGTGTGGTGGTTTTGGTGGTAGTGGTGGTAATGGTGGTAGAATGGTTGTAGCTGTAGTGATGCCAGTGGTAATGTTTAGCCCCTTATGGGC
>NC_068990.1:39515039-39516556 GCF_001194135.2 Octopus bimaculoides | reverse complement strand
GTGGTGGTTTTGGTGGTAGTGGTGGTAATGGTGGTAGAATGGTTGTAGCTGTAGTGATGCCAGTGGTAATGTTTAGCCCCTTATGGGTAATAAAGAAATAAGAAACGTTAGCACACCAGTGGTGGTGTGGTGGTTTTGGTGGTAGTGGTGGTAATGGTGGTAGAATGGTTGTAGCTGTAGTGATGCCAGTGGTAATGTTTAGCCCCTTATGGGCAAGAAAGAAATAAGAAACGTTAGCACACGAAGTGTAATGCTCAGCAGTATTTTGTCTGTCTTTACGTCCTGAGTTGAAATTCCACTGAGGTCGACTTTGCCTTTCATCCTTTCAGGGTCGATAAATTAAGTACCAGTTGTGTACTGGGGTCAATCTGAACAACTGGCCCCCTCCCCCAAAATTTCAGGCCTTGTGCCTAGAGTAGAGAGGAATAATAATCATAGCCATAGCAACAATGCATACCATCAAACAACCACTGCATTAACAGCAACTGCTACCACAAGTATCACATGGCTACCAACAACAACAACAATCACTATAGCAATGACAACATCCACCACCACCACCACCAGGACCAGCAGCAGCACCACCACCACCACCACCGTGACCACCACCACCACCACCACCACCACAACAACAATAACAATATATATTATCAACTATTGTACCACAACTACTACATTCAATAGTAACAGCTGTAACTAGCACTACCAACTATAACCACAACTACAGCAGTCCAACAGCCACCCCCAGCTACCACACAACCGTATCCAAACTCACCACACTCCCGCACTCAACCGCTCCACAACAATAACCGCACAACTACAACCAACGCACACCACTGAAAGCAATATCAGTAACTACTACTACTACTACTACAAATACTACTATTGCTGTCAGCACAAGCACTATAAACATTCCACCACCTCCAACAACAACAACAACAACAAGTACTACTACCATCACAACTCCACTGCCATCATCCCCCCAACAACCGCACAACTACCTCCAACAGCCACCCATACCGCAGTAACAATCTTTAGATTTGATTAAGCTTTTGAAGTTCACTGAAAATGTTGAATGGATTGAAATTGAAGAAAATCTTAGCACTGTGATGATGATTGGGGTGGGAGGAAGAGGAGGGGAGGAGGGGGAGAGGAGGTTTGCAGGTGGGTGGGTAGGTGGAGTATGTGGGTAGGTGTGTGTATGGGGGGTAGTGGTGGTAGTGAGGGATACTGTTCTGAGTATTAGGTGTGGGCATGTGTAAATGTACATGGATATGTGTATGTACGTCTTGTATGTGTGTGTGTATATATGGATGTGTGCTTGTTTTATATATGTGTATCACTTAATATATGTAGATATGGATATGTGTATGGTATGATGAGAGTGTGGGTATGTGTACATGTGATGCATGCGTACCAGTATATGTATATGTGTGTGTGTGTATGTCTGTATATTTATATACATACATATACATGTATATATATGTGTATATATATATATATATATATATATATAT
>NC_068990.1:39512965-39513524 GCF_001194135.2 Octopus bimaculoides | reverse complement strand
ATATATATATATATGTATATATATATATATATATATATATATCTATATATACGGGTCTGTGTATATGCATATGTATGTTCTGATATACACATCTGTGTATGTTAGGTTTTTGTAAGTGGTTATGTACATATTGTGATAGAGGTATGAGTATGCATAAGTATGTGCTTGTTGTGACGTGTGTGTTATGTTAGTGATTGATGACAGGGTTGTTAGTTACAGGATAAGGACGGGTAATGTGATTGGTCAATTTTTTGAATTTGAGTTGGTGATAGGCATGACGGAGGGTGAGTGTTTCTTAGCTGATGGATGGATAGGTTTGTGGTTTAATATGAGGACAGTGGAGGAGCAGTGGTGGATTTGACATGTGGGATCTGTTACTGTAGGCACAGGAGTGGCAGTGTGTGTGGTAAGTAGCTTGCTTACCAACCACATGGTTCTGGGTTCAGTCCCACTACATGGCACTTTGAGCAAGTGTCTTCTATTATAGCCTCAGGCTGACCTAAGCCTTGTGAGTGGATTTGGTAGACAGAAACTGAAAGAAGCCTGTCGTATATATATA
>NC_068990.1:39509771-39512809 GCF_001194135.2 Octopus bimaculoides | reverse complement strand
GAGAATTTACAAATAAAAGAACAAAAGGTGAAGTCGGGTGTGTAAACAACAAACAGATATATTAGTTTAACGCTTGGGAAGTGAGAAAGTCTTTTACGTTTCGAACCTCTGCTCTTCAACAGAAAGGAACACAGAAAAAAACAGGGAGAGAAAAAAACAAATGTATATGTTTGTCTCCCCACCATCACTTGACAACCAATGTTGGTGTGTTTATGCCCCTGTAACTTAGTGGTTTGGCAAAAGAGACCGGTAGAATAAGTACTAGGCTTACAAAGAATAAGTTCTGGGGTTGATTTGTTCAACTAAAAGCGGTCCTCCAGCATGACCACAGTCAATTGACTGAAACAAAATAAAAGAATAGGGACCAATAGTGGGAGTGGACTGCTGGTCATTAATGGTAGAGAGAGGTTTTCACTGGGGAATTGTTAGGGAGATTTAAGTAAACAGTGGTAGTTGTGGAGCAGAGGAAGTAGGGTTGGCTGCTGTTGTTGTTTAGCACCATGTTAATCTTAAATTTACAGCTCCAGGATCAATTGTGCTCCAACTGCGGTCACCCTTCAATATTATTTGATGCATCCGGGTGGTGAGCTGGCAGAATCATTAGCACATTGGGCAAAATGCTCAGCAGTATTTTGTCTTTCTTTATGTTCTGAGTTCAAATTCCACTGAGGTTGACTTTGCCTTTCATCCTTTCAGGGTCGATAAAATAAGTACCAGTTGAACACTGGGGTCAATGTAATCAACTTACCCCCTCCCACAAAACTGCTGGCCTAGCACTAAAATTTGAAATCAGTATTATTTAAAGCAGGGGTTCTCAACCATTTTTTGTCTATGGACCCCTTTTGGTTACTATGTTATTCTGGTGGATCCCCAAAGCCATTCAATGTTTAAAAACTAGTCTTATAGAAACCTCTTTCAAAATTCCTATTTTGTGTTTCACTCATTCACTTATGTAGTTTGAACTCTGTAAAATGTTAGAGAAAGTAACCTGACTGTTTCCTGCAACACATACAAATGCATACATCTAAAGCAAAATTTTTTTTCATTTACCCTTTAAATACTACTGTGGATCCAATCTATTATTCTGCTGCATGGACCCCCAAAAATCTTATATGGACCATCAAGACCCATATGGACAATCGGGGGCTATATGGACCATACTCAAAAACCACTGATCTATTTTTAAGCAAATAGAGTAACAACATAGAGATCCTCTTGGTGGAGAGGTGGTCAATGCTGGAAGAATGTCAGATCATCAGTAGCAGTGGTCAGCAAAGCAGGAACAGTAAATGTGACCAATGGTGGTAGTGTGTTGGAATTAGAGATTAGTGGGAAGTGTGTTGTTGAAAGAAAAGAGTTGGTACATGGTCAGACAAGGGTAAATTTATAGAGAGAAGTGTGGGGAAGAGAAGGAAAGGAATATGATGATAAAATGCAAAGAAAGAGTAAAAATATTATAATGGGTTCGAAATTAACAATGAAAGATGGAAACAAATTTACATTAAAAAAATCAGACAGAGTGAGAGAGAGAAATAAAGCTTTGTGTGTGTGTGTGTGTGTGTGTGTGTGTGTGTGTTCATATCAACGTTCTCAAACGAGCTACAACATTTTTATGTATAAGAATGACAAACCTCCCCACTGAACAGATTGTCAGATGTATGTGTGTGTGTATATATGTATGTGCATGTGTGTATGTATATATATATGTGTACATATGTGTATATATGTGTTTATATATGTGTGTATATGTATATATATATATGTGTATATGTGTATATATATATGTGTGTATATATGTGTATATATATATGTATGTCTATGTATATATATACATACATACATATTTACATACATATTTATACATACATACATACATACATACACACACAAACATATGTATGTATGTATGTATAAATAACAGACATGGATGTGTAGTAAGAAGCTTGCTTCCCAACTACATGGTTTTGGGTTCGTTCCCATACCAATGACACATAGGCCATTTGTCTTCTACTCTATCTCTGAATTAACGAGAGCCTTGTGAGTAGATTTGGTAGGTAGAAACTGAAACTCTGACTCTGTGTGTGTGTGTGTGTGTGTGTGTGTGTGTGCGTTATTGCTTCCTTTCTTTGGCATCATGTTTCAGATGTGAGAGCCACAGTTATGCAAGTGGTAACCATCATTTTCAATCTTTCATGGAAAGAAGTCTGGTCATGGAAAAGGGGAAATATTGCCTTACTTGAAAACAAATAAGGGTTGGCAACAGGAAAAGCATCTAGCTACAGAAAATTTGCTTCAATAAATTCCATCTGACCTAAGCAAGCATAGAAAAGTGTATGTTAAAAGATATTGATGATACTGACGATGACAACGACAATGATGACGACGATGATGATGATGACAAACTTCCCCACTGAACAGATTGTCAGGCCATCAAAATGTTAACTATGAACTAATTTTGATATTCTTTTTTTAAGCTGAGATGATTGAAACAAAGAGAGATGAAGTGCTTTATTGACAAGGCATAATGCACCACCTAGGAATTGAACTCATGATACAATGAACATAAAACTAAGACCCTTACCATGAGGCTACATGCCTTCTGCCATCAGTACACACACCCACACACACGTATATCTACACGCATACATCCACACATACATATACACACAGATAGACAAACACACATCCATGCACATATGTCCACACATACTCACACTCACACATATACACACAGTACTGAGATTGTTATTTGTTGCTATTCTAAGTTTTGAGAACTCTCGTTGATCCTAGCAGAGTTCTCATCACTATAATTATTAATTACACTCTGCAGTCTGTATTCAATACTTTTCCCTCTTATATGTAAATTCAAAGATACACACACACACACACTTACACTTACACATACACACATGTGCGTGTGTGCACAGCAACACACACAAACACCTGTATTAATGTGTGTGTGTGTGTGTGTAAGTGTGCATGTGTTCTTATCTGTGTTATATATATATATATATATATATATATATATATATATATAT
>NC_068990.1:39505172-39508647 GCF_001194135.2 Octopus bimaculoides | reverse complement strand
TATATATATATATATATATATATATATATATATATATGCATGAATATACTTAAGTAAGCTGATATTGATGCATGTTTGCATGTTTGTGAATAAACAAGGAAATAATTATATTACATACATATATACACTTGTATATGTGTATATATGAATGTGTCTGTGTGTGTAATACATATCTATGTCTACATACATGCATATATATGTTCATACATACATACATATATATATATATATATATATATATATATATATATATATATATATATATATATATATATATATATATATATATATATATATATATATATATGTGTGTGTGTATGTATGTACATATGTATATACATATATTGTTCACTCTCACACACATATATATAGGTGCAAACACATATGTTCATCGTCATTAGACATGCACACCAAACACAAATGCATTTTGTCGACAGTGCGTATCTTAACAAACCAATTCTATAGCAAGGGGTGTCAGTGATGCGATGGGGGTGGGAGGTGGAAAGGTTGTGGGGGTAGTGCTTGAAGTGTGACAGAGCCAGTCGATGGTGTTTTTTGGTGTGATTTCAACTGCCACATGGGATAGGGTCGTGGGTCATTACAGGATTTAGGGTATTTTTTTTTTTGCTTTGTTGCTTTGTTTGTTTTGTTTTTTTTGAACAACAATGGTGTCAGCTTGAAATTGAAAAAAAATGATAAAATAAAAATAATAAAATAAAGTACAAAATACAAAAAATATTTAAAAAAAAGGAAAATAAATAGCCTTAGAATACTGTTAAAATATAAAAACAAAAAAAAGGTAATAGTAAAATAAATACCGTCTAAAATAATAAAATAATAAAATAATAAAACTATATAATAGATTGTCATGGAAGAAAGTACATCTGTCTCCATTACCTGCATGTATTTTACACCTCCTTAACCTTCTGCAGAATTTCTCAATTATACTTATACATTGCACATTTAATGTATTCAACATCGTACAAGTGATGCTTGTATGTTTGTGTGTTTATTATTTTTTTGTGTGTTGTTTTGCATTTGTTTATATGGTTTGCTTCTTTGTTACTTTGTTGTTATTGTTATTGGTGTTGTTTCCTTTGTAGTTGTTTATCATTGATTTTTTTTTTCTGTTTTTTTTTATGTTTCCATTATTTTTTTATTTTTATGTTTTGTTTTTATTTTTGAAATGTGGGACATCTCTTGGAGGAAGAATAAGAGGAAGGGGAGGAGGAGGAGGGGATGGAAAATAAAAAGAAAGAGATATTTTTAATAGTTCGTCAAAAGAAAAAAAAAAGAAAAAAATTAATAGACAATAATAGCAACAATAACAACGACAACAACAGCAACAATCATGAGGAAGAATAGTTGTAGTGAAAGCACCTCAACAGGAATAACACTGCAAACAATATTGGAGCATTGATTGTTGTACTATATTAACTACAACAAGAAGAACAATACTACAAAACACCAGTAGAGGCTGACTAATATCAACACTCATAACAACTACTACTACTACTACTACTACTACTACTACTACTACTGCTGCTGCTGCTACTACTACTACTACTACTACTACTACTACAACTTCTGCTACCACAGCTACTACTACTACTACTACTACTACTACTACATCTGCTGCTACTGCTACTACTATTACTACTACTACTACTATTACAACTTCTACTACCACTGCTGTAATGTATTGAAATTTGGGGGCAAAGGACAAGTCGATTACATCAACCCCAGTACACAACTGGTACTTATTTTATCGACCCTGAAAGGACGAAAGACAAAGTTGACTCCAGCGGAATTTGAACTCAGAACGTAGCCATGAGCAAAATACCGCTAAGTATTCTATCAAGCGTGCTAATGATTCTGCCAGGTCACTGCCTTATTTATATTCCTAATAATACTTACAGCTACACCTTGTTTTCTTTCACCCTTTTTTACTTTGCCTGTCCCATTCTAAATCTTTACTCTTAACTTTCTGCTCCATAACTTCCATTTCTTCATCAATCAGCTGTAACTAAGTTTTCCAACACAACAGAAACTCTACCCTATTTGCAATGTAGCTTTACCAGCAACTAACCATGCTCTTCCTATATGGCTTTCCTCGCTCTCCTCTTTTCTCTCTCCCTCTCTATTATACCTAACAACCTACCTACAAACATGCATGTATGCATGGCTGTTTAGTTAAGGAGTTTGTATTGCAACCACATAGTTCAGGATTGGTCCCACGGTGTGACATCTGGAGACAATGCAAAATATATGTGCATGATATCAAAGAATGAGTAGGAAAATTGTTGTTGCTGGAAATAACTGATATTTATTTTACTATTATTATTGGTAGTGTTACTATTTCTATTAGAAGTGTCCTCTAATATTGCTACTGACCTACCAATGTCTTGTGAGTGAATTTGGCAGATGGCAACTTAAAGAAGCATATAGCATATGTGTGTGTTCTTGTCCCCTTGTTTTTGTATTGTGCACTCAGTCTAAACAAATAAATAAAATAAAGGAAACTGCTCCTTCCCAATCATATAGAATCATCATAAGATTGGTTTCCTCATTTCCGTGGCATATATATTCCCACCTGGATGGGAATCTAGTCCATCACAGGATTACTTACTTTTGTCAGTTGAGTGGACTGAGTAGCATGAAAGTAAATGATTTGCACAAGAACACAATGCATCATCCGGCACAGGAATTGAAACCACAATCGTATGAATGTGAGTCCAACACCCTAACCCCTAAGCCACATGCCTCTACCTAAACAAATTGCATTGTTATACAAATGGTATCATTTGTTTACAATCTTCCATGGAAACATGCCAAGGTAGAGAAAAAGAATAAGAGAGGTGACTTGATAAAATAGCAAAGGCATACAGAGGAAACAAATGAAAGAGCTACTTGCATGATATTAAAGTATGGCATATGAAGAGAAGTAGAGGAAACAGATTTTGGTTGAAATATAAGTTGACTTGCATACATATATGTGTGTATGTGTGTGTGTGTGTGCGTGTGTGTGTGTGTGTGTGTGTGTGTGTGTGTGTGTGCAAACGAAGTTTGCTTTGTAGGAAGTGTTGAGATGTATTGAGATATACAGGTATGGAGATAATTTACTCTCAAGTGTAGAATAATGCTTGAACAGATGAACAGCGTGAATAGGATAATATCCTTATATTGCAGGAAAATATGTCAGCAGCCAGCCATGAGACTCGAACTTACATCTCTGTGATTACTGGTCAAGTGCTTTACTTTTAAGCTGAGAGAGGTGCCTTGATAGAATAGCAATGGCATATAGAGGAAACAAATAAGAGGTGCATGAGTGATATCAAAGTATGAATAGAAAAACAACTGGCATATGAAGAGAAGCGGTGGAAAAAGATTTTGGTTGAAAAAAAAAAGTTGACTTCCATACATGTGTGTGCATGTATGTATGTATGTATATATATATATATATATATATATATAT
>NC_068990.1:39503727-39504562 GCF_001194135.2 Octopus bimaculoides | reverse complement strand
ATATATATATATATATATATATATATATAGAGAAAGTGAGTGAAATGAAAGAGGTGGGGAAAGAATCGAAAAGAAGAAATAATGATGCGTATGATTTACTGGGAATAATGAAGGAGAGTAAAGGAGTGAGATTGCATGAGTAAGGAAGTGAAGGGATGACTTTTCAAGTATACAATAGGTAATTGCAAGTCAAACAGAACAAGGAATTTTCAGTCGCAGAGAAATTGCTCAAAACTTCAAACTGAAGAGAGAATATAAAAGATTATCACAAGGAGTCAATGATTGATGTGCATTGGAGAGAGGAAGAAAATAAAGCAAAGCAATAACAAATAAACAAAAGCAAACAGTAGCCTAGGGTCAAAGTAAAAAGAATATGAATAACTGAAAGAAGGCAAAATAAAAGGAGCCAACCTTGAAGCAGAAATATTTAAAGGTGAAATAAGCCAGTCACGTATACCATGAATATACCTACACACACACACACATATACATTTACATAAACTCACACATATACTCTCAAACACATTCACGTACACGTTTTCTTGTTGTGTCATCTATCATGTCAGCTTGTCTCATGCTCCAGCAGCATATGTTGATGACACTGCCAAATTGAACAATAAGAATTGTCGGAAGGTGTTGAAATTGTGATGATATTCGGTTGACAATTGATCAGGAATTGAGCATGTCTGCATCTGTTGGGTGTGTTCCTTTCCTGTTTTGTTCCATATGTTCATTTGCTGTCTCCTGTGCCACATTTTTCAGTACATACATACATACATACATATATTTATTTATACATATGTGTGTGTGTGCATATATATATATATATATAAAT
>NC_068990.1:39491569-39501563 GCF_001194135.2 Octopus bimaculoides | reverse complement strand
ATATATATATGTATATATGTATATATGTATATATATATATATATATGTATATATGTATATATATATATGTATGTATATATATATATGTATATATATATATATATGTATATATATATGTGATTGACCGTTGACTGAACACTATTCAATTTTTTTTCTCCGTGTTTTTCTCCTTGTCTCCGTATTCTTTCTGTTGAAGAGCGTAGCTCGAAACGTCAAAGACTTTCCGTATTCCCGAGCGTCATACTAATATATACTTTTGTTATTTACACCACCTGTCCTCGTCTGTTGTTATTATTTGTATATTCTTCCATATATATATATATATATATACACACACACACACACAGTTAGAGGAAGATTCAGTAAATAAAGGGGAATACCTCAGTCATATGAAATTCGAAATCCTGCTAACAGAGTACATAGACAGGAAGAATTGTTCAGTTTATTCAAAAGTGTTCCTTTGAAACTGAAAACCTGGGAAATGTACAGATTATAAGAATAGTTAACCGATTGCAGAGTATAAGATACAATTAGGAAAGGAATAAAGGTAGCAGGACCATGTTTTAATATGATATCATATGGACTTATATATAATCTTTATATAGTTTTTATAATTTTTATATGTATATGATTTAGTTTTCACTGGTGTAAGAATTCCATCGGTTATTGAAACGATCATAACTAATTAATATTGTCACCTTTATTCCTTTGATTGCTTTATTTTGAATGTGCGTGTGTGTGTGTGCGTGTGTGTGTGTTTTAGTGTTAACAATTGGGAGAAAAAGTACTCGATACCAGACGTACAGGGGAAATACTGTAATTAAATGACTAGAAGCATTCAGCCAAATCTCTAAGCTTCCTTGTGTAATGATCTTATACTCTTTCAGTCAGCTATAATAGAATAAAAGATATCTAAATACATATTACCATTAGTATATCTTGATTTTGCTAGTAAGAAGGTATGTGGCTCAGTGGCTAGGGTACTTGGCTCATGGATGTAAAGTCACGAGTTCAACTCTTGATGGCGTGATATGTCCTTGAGCATGACACTTTATTTCTCATTGGTCCAGTTCACCCAGTGGGAGAAAATGAGTTGTACCTGTAATAGAGGTAAATCTTTGAGAATTACACTAAGGGTAAGCCTTTCAGTAGAGTGCTTAGTCACTTGCACATTAATTTCACAAGCAGGCTGTTCAGTTGCTCAGATCAACTGCATTACTTTTCACAGCTGACGGAGAGTCAGACCATTTTGTTAGAGTTTAATGCCAGCTCAGCCACAATTAAGCAAACCTTGTGATGCTACAAACATATTGCATGTAAAACCACATAATTCAATAAATACTTCCTTTTTTACTTCTATATCTTGCAGATTGAATAATCAGGGTTCCTTCACTATAGGGAACAGCAATAATACCATAATGTATTTGCTTTCAGTCTTAGAATTAGCAAATTCTGTAACGAAAATTGTCTGTGATGCATCAGCATTCTATCAAAGATGAATTGATCTCTCATTTGTGTAGCACTACTGAAACTAGAGTTAGAGCTTAATATTAATCTTATGGCTCCTCCAGTCTATAAAAGACCTTCCTGATATTGGAGCCATAAGCTATGACGATCTATGATTTGTTTTGATCGTGAAACTATTAGCAATGGCTCTCTATGATGGTGACTACTTTTTTGCTACTGCATTTTAGAGGAAGCGATTGTGTCCATGGTCCTTGCAGGCTCTTAAGGGTGAGATTTCCAACAAGGGTTAGCCAACCCCTATGGGAAATTTTTGAGGCCTGACATTGCAGCAAGAAAGAATTGTGAATATTGATTAGTGCAAGGTCTGAGGTGGGGCACACAACATAGGTGATAAGAGAAGGAGAGGTGAGTGAAAGAAGAATGCCTAAGTGGAAGTGGAATGAACTGATCCAGTTTCAAGGAGTAGAAGCCATTATAGTAATAGTAGGAAAAATAGATAGAGGAGACAGTGCACTGGTGGGCCAGAGATTGGAGTTTGTATTTGAGTGACTTTATGTCACTCAGTCGAGTGACCCCTTTCTGCACATTGTAGACCCCCTCTCTCTCTCTCTTTGTCTCTCCATTGTAGACCAATGTCTGTGTGTATAGTAGCATTGTTCCAGATGTAAGAGCAATACTCCATTGTAAGCCTCACATGCACTTTGTAAAGTATCAATAACTGTAGGAGGCTGGAATATCTTTAAGCCTTGAAGCAAAGTACCAGTTGTTGAGATGTGATCCTAAAAGTGCTAAGGGTATGCCTGGAGAGATCCCTCTTGAGGGAGATCCTTGATGATAGTGAGGCTCATTGAAAAATAGTGAGGGCGCTAGTAGTGTGCAGTTCTTGATTAAGTGGGTGTCTGGTGTGGTGTAATATCGCTTTCATAATATAAAATGCGTTTGTGTATTCGTACAATTGAATAGAGACCAGATTGGTATATCTCCATGATCTATGATATTCCAATCATGACTATCCTGTCTTTTTCAGGCTGTGTAGTTATATGTTATGTGCAATGCGTCCTTTATTTTTAAGCCTTTGTCCATGTATATCTACGATATGTAATGTCTCTCCCACTTTATTCTGATAACCTTTCACTGTATCACTCACTATCTTTTACATCCTCTCTTTCCCCTTTCTCTCTCTTTCATCTATCTCTCCCTCCCACCCCCTCTCTCTCTCTAGTTTTCTCTCAATTAGATTTTGGTTATACATTTAACAGCTATTAATTCTCTCTTTTTTTCTAAAAAATTCTTGTTCTTTTTTGAAAAATGGGAAAATTTCTTTGGAAGGCAAAATAAATTTAGCTTCTCTCTAACTCACAAAAGCTAGTCCTATCTATTTATCTGACTGTCTGTCCACCTATCTATCTATCTATCTATCTATCTATCTATCATTGTTACTTTTTTTTACATATCTATCTGCCTAACCTACCTACCTACCTACCTACCTACCTACCTACCAACCAGTCTGTCTAGTTAAGTATCTATCTATCTATCTATCTATCTATCTATCTACCCATCTATATACAATATAAGTATCTATATATCTATCTACCTACCTATTACTCTCTCTGTCTCTCTCTCTCTCAATAACAATCCATCCATATATACAACCCTCCCTCAATCCCTTTCCTCTATCTAACCATCCACTGCCAATCCCCCCCATCCTTACCCTCTCCCCATTCCCCTTCCCCTCTCCCCGTTCCCCTTCCCACCACCACTACTACCAACAAAACTATATATATATTACCATGGAGTCTTTCACAACCATTTCACTAATAACAAATTATTGAAAATCAATGCTAGAAATTTAGATGTTAGATTTCTGAAAATCTTAACCAAAGCAGATTAGTCAATCTCTAAGGGAACGTTCTTTGGCCAATGGACTATGATTTATATAGGATTCTACAGAGATATTAATGATAATGCATCAAAGAATGGACATTGGGCAGTTCAGTCCAATGCTTAATGAGCATTAATACCAATCTATTCACTATTATTTGTTGTTGGTGGTGGTGTTTCTTTTGTGTGTTGGAGTTTCTTAGTTTCGTTTATTTATTTATTTACATTTTTTATATCTGGTCAATTTCTATTCTCAATCTCCCTCTGTCTCTGTCTCTTTGTCTCTCTTTCTTTCTCTCTATCTATCTCTCTCTCTCTCTCTCTCATACACACACACACACACACACACACACATGCTTTGTGTTTTTTTTCTCTATGTCTCCTTTATTTTTACTCCTGTAACCTTTGTTCTCTTTTTCTATTCACCTTCTTCCCTTCTAATTTCTCTCTCTCTCTCTCTCTATCTATCTATCGAATTCCCCTCCTACTCCTCTTTCTTTCACCCCCATCTCTAGCTCACTCTGGTGAAACTCTCTAATTTTTCATGCAATTCACCTTAATAGAAAATATTAACAAAACTGCTCACCATAATACCTCAATTTTCAATCTAAACCTCAACACACCTCATCAAACTCACACCTACACACTCAAACACACAGAGAAACACATGCACAGACAAACACATACACATGCACACATACACACACACAAAGATATGCACATACATACCTTAATATACATACACATATACAGATACACACATACATACATATACATACATACATTTATATATATATACATATATATATATTTACATATGTGCACACACACACTCACAGTGGCCACACATGCACACACAAATAACATACACAAAAATCACATACTATCACTGACAAATACACACATAGAAGCAAATGAAAACAACTACACACACACACACACACACACATACATACATGCATACATACATACATACACACACACATACATATACACATACATACATACATAGCTATACATACGCACACAAACACACATGTGAACTGCTATAGAGGGTAGGGCCATAAAGATTAAGGGGTTAGCACCACTCTGATGTTGGCTGGTTTTCGATCATATCATGATGAAGATACTTATTCCCTGAATTGCTTTTCTCTGTTTGATGGTTACCCCAAGGAATTTCAATGAAGAGATTAAAATCTACACAGCAATGTGCTCATTTCTGCAATTACTTTGTAGTGAACACATTAACCATATAGTCCCCAGCTTCACATCCATATATTCATACATATATACATATATATACATATATATATATTTATTTGATAGTAATATAAATATACAAATTATGTGTGAGGGACATATTATACAGAGAAATATAGGCACTCTAATCACTACACTTGCAGTTATAAATACACAAATATAATCACATACGTATACATATATATATAGATATATATACAACTATATACACTCACATATGTTTGATTGCATTGGTAATTATCACAAATGTCTGTGGAACATGGTTATTAGTGTTTGACTGTGACTAGCTGGAATATAATGTTGCAAAACTTACAGCACACATCTATTGTTTTAATCTCTCATTTAGTAATAATATTGGTAATTTCACTTTCAGGAATTACTCAGTGTGTGTCTGTGGATGCATATGTATATATGCATATATGTGTGTGTGAGTGTGTGTGTGTGTGTGTGTGTGTGTGTGTGTGCGTGTATATATATATATATATATATGCATGTATGTGTACATGTATATGTGTGTGCGTGCATATGTGTGTGCTTGTGCATGTGTGTGTGTGTGTGTGAGTTTGTGTTGTGAGTTTGTGTGTGTGTGAGTTTGTGTGTGTGTGCGTGTGGGTGTATACATAAACATACCCACATACAAGGAAAACATTAGATTCAGCTGGACACTAATTTTCCTTTCGCAAAGAATTATAAAGTTATTTCTCAGCTTTTTGGGATCTGCTATAACTTACTTTTTTTTCTGTTTTCTATATTTCTGTTTGTGTGTTTGCTTGTGTGTGTGTGTGTGTGTGTGTGTGTGTGTGTTTATTGTTTGTTCACTTATTATGCTGAAGAATGGGGTTCATTTTAATGTTACAAGTAATATTATAGATGGAATCAGGCAACAACCTACAACAGATATGGAACAATGTTGTGGCAGCTGGTTATAGATTGCTGGGAAGCACCTGCTTCTATAAATACACACATATAAAAAGATATATACACTCACATATGTGTGTTGTGTGAGTATATATGTATCATTGTATGCAAGTTCACTTATATTATGTATGCTTTCCTTAGTACCATCACACTCTTATTCCAAGTATAGCTGTTAAATCTCATGGAAAACAAAGCCAGATGGAATGAAGTGTATATACTCCCATGCACACTATTTTTCCTTTGTACCATAAAACAAATATCCATGTGTTTTTGAAATTTTGAGTGCTTAGGATATGTGGATAAAGGTTTCTTAAGCCATTATGGCACCAATATGTTAGAAGCTACCCTTGTTTTCACAATAGGAAACTAGTTAATTTAAAGTGTTTAAATTTAAATTCAAATATTCTTTTTCATAATTTCATTCAAGAACCTTCTGTCAGGTTATGTTTAAAAGGACAGATTAATATTGGACAGATACAGATGTCCAAATTATAGACTATTGTAAAAATTATTCAATAATAGTGGAGATTGCAATTTATTAGGAATATGATAAGAAATATTGGCAAGAATTAAGATATTTCTCTAATTCCAGACTTACAACTTTACCCTGCTCATCTTTTTTGTGTGTCAAAGAGCATGTTATCCAAAGTGTTCTTTTTATTTTTAGTTTAAGAAATAGGATATGATTTGAGAGTGAGTTAACTGCTTTTTCTAGCAGACTGAATGATCACATAAACGTTCCTTTGTAGCGTGGTGCAAACTATTTTTAGAAACTATTTCATCTTTCTTGGGTCATAAGATCCCATTTGAAACTTTAGACATCTCCTTTTCTTCGTGGTAAACTAGATTCCTTGGAATCTGCTATTTTACTTTTGTTATTGATGTTGGGCCAATGAAGAAACCTCTGTAGAGTCACTTAAATTGACAGGAATATCAGTTCAAGTTTCCTCATTTACACCATATTGTCTCACAGTAGGAAGGACACATTACACAGGATAATCAAAAACAAAGAAAATCACAGAATATTGTGGCTGGAACAACCCATAGTTACTTGTAGCTGTTGCTATTTTCTACTATTTCATATCATAAGAACTAGTTTAAAATGGACCAGGAACTCTTATCAAGATTACCACATGTTCAATTATTTCATGACTGTGTTCAACATACATTAGTTATATGTTAATGCATGGATAGAAAACATATACAATATGATTATTAAACATATTGTCAGTCTCACTATGTTTTGGTAGCTAAAAGAGCGAAGTGTTTAACTACTTTTGTGCTTCGTAGTACTTATCAGGCTTACTTACTTTATTTCTTAACTGTGAAAGTTATGGAGAATATATCTTGTTATGAATAATATAACAGACTATTACTGGTAAAAAACTACTTAGATAATTGTATATTATTGATGATTGGGATTTAATTACAAAATTACCAACTCAGTGTGGTTATGTTTAATTGTTTTTGTAGAAGTCAAACATTGTTTAGTATAAAAAGGCAGCAAATTAGCAGAGCCATTAGGATGTTGGACAGAGTAACCTGGGATATTTATTTATTTTAAATGTCTGCACTCAGAGGCCTACTCTGGGTTTCAACCTTTTGGAGTTGATAAAAACATACCAATGTACCGTGGCGGACTAGCACAACTGGCAGAGGGCTGGGTGAGATTCTTTGCAGTCCTGGTTTATTATATTCTGACAACGATACCTGTGTTGACAATGATGTGAAGCTGTATTAGCTCAAGATGGTGGTCTTTTCCTTCGATATATATCCGTGGCAGACAGAGGAAGAGCTGAATGCATAGATGGCTACTAGTCTGTCTTAGAAGTTTTTCTCAGTTCTGCATGTACATGTTCAGATATACAATCAATACTATGGAAGGATGTGAGTTGGCAGAATTGTTGGCACATTAGGCAAAATACTTAGCAGCATTTGATTTGTCTTTATGTTCTGAGTTCAAATCCCACTGACGTTGACTTTGCCTTTCATCTTATTAGGGTCGATTCAGTTCTGCACATACAAGTGCAGGTACATGGTCATTATCATGGAAGGAGGTGAGTTGGCAGACTCATTAGCACATCGGGAAAAATGCTTAGCATTGTTCTGAGTTCAAATTCTACTGAGGTTGACTTTGCCTTTCATTCTATTGGACTGGATCAGTTGAGCACTGGAGTTGATGTAATCAACTTACCCCTCTGCCAAAACTGTTAGCTTTGTGCAAAAATTTTAAACTGTGTAAATTATACAGTACTATTTATTATATTAATGATCAATCTTCTCATGGTAGCTATCACTTGAAAGGTAAGCTGTAACAATGAGATATAAGTGTCTTGGTTACAGACACATAGAGGTTAGAATACCCACCCAAATCTCATTGGCCAACAAGCTGAAACCTAAAGCCTTCATCAGTCTCAACTTACTCATAACAGAAAATGAACTGGCAGAGTTGTTAGAATGTAGGACAAAATAGCTTACAGCGTTTATTCTTGTTCATCGTCTTTTAAGTTCAAACCCTACTAAGTTCTTTCATTCTTTCACAGACAATAAAACATAACACCAGTTGAAGTTGGTGGCTGGTGGAATTGTTAGAGCATCAGGTGTGATGTCTTGTGATATGGTAAGAGTAAAGGGTAAAGACCATGGGATTGCACATAGAATGTTCCCCTCCAAGGCACACGTCTAGGCAAAGTTGTTTATGGAAGACCAGCATCTGTCCATGCATACCAGCCTCTCCCCTCCATACCACTGAGGTTATCCAAGGGAAAGGCAAAGGCTGATACAGCTTGGCACCACTGATGTCACAACTCATTTCTACATCTGAATGAATTGGAGCAATGTGAAATAAAGTGTCTTGCTCAAAAACACAATACACAGCCCAGTCTGGGAATCAAACTCATTACCTCATTATTGCAAGCCCAATGCTCTAACCATTGAGTCATGTGCCTTCACTGTGGTATGGTAGCTTGGTGGAATTCTTAGAGCATCAGGTGAGATGTCTTGTGGTATTTGTTCTAAGGCTTTGAATTTTGAGTTCTTAATCAGCAGGCATAACTTGTTGCCTCATTTGATGCCACTGTTTGCTTCTTGAGTACCTTTAGTGGAGTTTGACCTGTTGCAGGCTTTCTAGTTAGACATCTTGTTTGACAATAACATCCTCTCTTCCTCCAACTAAAGAGTATAAAACCCACAGAATTGTCTTCCCTTACACACACTTCCTGTTTAGCACATACACTCTCAGCCTTTTTTAAACAAAAACACGATTCTTAATTCCATGCATCCTAATCTATCTAACAATTATCTACATGGATTACCATTGAATTTTCAAAACTCAAAGACAATATAAGGTATTAGTATATTTACTTTTTAATATATTTTTTATATTTTTGTAAAAGACATTATTTTCATTTCCCCTCTTCTTGAAAATTTGTTATGCAATGAAAGCCAGTTAGAAATCCTTTTAATCCTCCTTATGCACATCTATATTAAAATATGCTTTCAGTTATGCATGTAGGTATGTATGTATATATATATATATATATATATATATATATATGTGTGTGTGTGTATATACATACAGTGTGATGTGAATATACTGTCGTCTAAATTAGGCAAAAATGAAAATAATTCTGGCATCTCATTTTAAAAGATATATGTACCAAAATTGCATGAAAATATCTCCAAACATTAAAGAGAAAATCTATTCGATAAAATCGCCATTAACATCAACCACGGCCTGCAGAAGACTTTGGAATCTCCCACAACTCTTCTGGACAGTCTCCTTGTTTAAGTTGGTGAATGCTGCCATAATCTTTGCTTTCAGTTCGTCTTTGATGTAATATGGAATTTTGTTGGTCTTTTGCTCAACTACACCCCACAACGCTGGGGGAGTTAGGTGGCAAGATATTAGGGGTGATGTAGTCACAGAAATTATCTGGCAGCCATGACTGGGTTCTCCTGTTTGTGTGACATGGTGGAGAGTCCTGTTGCCTGACAGGATCTTCCAGCAGCCACCTTCTTGACTCAAGGCAGCACTACCTCTCCCTGGCACTTGATGTAGGCTTCTGTGTGGAGACAGAGGCCATGTTGGAAGATGAATGGCATAATGTTGGCACCACTAGTGACCACTTCAAACACCATGATGTTGACTGGAAGTGATTTCTATCACTCTTGGTACATGCACTGTCCTCAGATTGACACACACATACTCTGAAATGTTCGTATTGGAGCTTCCAGCACGAATGCCAAGCTGTACAGCATGTCATTTCCAAATCTCTAGCAGAGTGAATTGTGTCATGGTGCTGGTTTTCTCCAATACAATGCCCAACTAACCCTACTATACTCTGTAGTTGACAAAATCAAAAACAAACAATGCACATGCACGAAATAAAAAATATAAAATGGTGACAATTTACCCATCACACCCTGTATATATATATATTATACACACACACACACACACACACGC
>NC_068990.1:39490986-39491559 GCF_001194135.2 Octopus bimaculoides | reverse complement strand
ATATATATATATATATATATATATATATATATATATATATATATATATATATATATATACACATATGTGCATGTGTGTATGTATGCATACACCTATATATGTGTATATATATGTATGTATGTGTACACACACACACACACATATATACAGTTCGTTTTTGATTTACAACCACAACTGTTTCCGACTGACTGGTCATAAGTCAGCCTATAGGCCTACATAGCTTTGTTTGATATCTTTACATTCTGAAGGTACATTCTCAGGTAAAAGTCACACACAGTATTCTGTATTATACGATTAAACTGGCGTTAGTAAAAAAATTCAGTTTCAAGCAATTGTCTTATAAACAAATATGATGTTACTTTGATGCATCCGTGACAATGGTGAGCAATAACTAAACCTAGAGGAAACTTGTTAGCTTATATCATCTGTAGACAGGTTAATGTCTAAGAAATTAAACCCATTAGATTTCAGTTAGACTATTTATTATTGCTGTCGGGATTTGGCACATCAATCGTCGTAAAGTTAATTACTCATAAGTCGACAACAACCTCTGCATATATATATATATATATA
>NC_068990.1:39487850-39489792 GCF_001194135.2 Octopus bimaculoides | reverse complement strand
ATATATATCAATTAGCACATGCTTCTATATTTCTTTCTTGTCATCCTTATTTTATGTTTGTTTCACATGGTGGAAAGCATTTGATGGAATATAACTCTATCCTTAATGAAAAATATACCAATCTCCCAACAAAACGTTTGTATGAAGTTTAAAGAAGAAACCAAGCACCTTAAATGCATGTCGGGAAATACTTTTTTTGAGAAGGCTCAGATGAAGGATTTGCTAATACAAAATTTAGATACAAGAGAAAATATCTGCCAAAAATTAAAACAATGAAAGCCTATGAAGAGGAACTCCCGAATATGATATAGAAATATTCATTGCATTTGAGAACAGATTAAGTAATGATTTGCAAAATTTCGTTAATTCTAATAATTTACATGTTCCATTAGATAAGACAAGAAACATTTATGAGGTTGAGAAAGACTGGTTATAAAGAGCTTTTTTCTAGTATGATATTATTATGAAAACTTGTAAGAAAGATTATCTTATATGTGTGTGTATGTTTGTACATATATTATGTGTACGTGTAGTGTTGGTGTGAAATAAAACTCATGAATATACACCAGAAATTCATCAGCCCAACGAAGTTGAGTTAAATCATTGCTATTCTATAAAAGTTTATTTTAAAGCTGCGAAAAATAGGCAGAATAATTCACAGAAGGCGAAATAATTTGTTTCAAATTTTGGCACAGGGCCAGCAATGTAAGTCAATTACTTTGATCCCAGTGTTTAACTGGCATTTATTTTATCGACCCCAAAAAATGAAAGGCAAAGTCGAGCCTGGTAACATTTGAACTCAGAAATGCCCCTAAGCATTTTTCCTGGTGCAATAATGATTCTGTCAGCTCACCAACTTGGAAGGTAAGATAATTGAGATGCTGGTGTATTAGATTAATGAAATAGATATGATATAAAGTCATATTTTTATACATTTAAAATATTCTAGTACTATTGTATAAATTTATACTGTATAAGACAAATAAGTATAATTATATACTATAAACAATACACAGTATTATAGTAGAATCTCTTAACTTAGCTCTATAGCAAGCATACATTGGCTTTAAACATATAATTATATTTCAATGCACCATTAAAAATTTCTAATCATTTCAAGCTGAGTTGTATTCACTATAATTATTTTTAAAAGTTAATCAGAAGAGGCTAAACAATGCTCATGAGCCTTCCAATTTGTGCAAGAGTGGTAAGATTGCTACAGTTAAACACAAGCAAATACACACACACACTGAGCGATGTACACACCTGCATTTCAAGAAGAATTCATTATAAATTAGCACCACAAGTCTGTTGTTTTTAATGAATAAATAGCTTAGAATTCCCCCTGCTTGAAATGTACATTTATTCCTCTAATGTAGAACCATGCACTGATTTCTTTGGCTGTATTAAGTTAGCCATATAAGATGCTGCTGCTGCTACTACTACTACTACTACTACTACAACTATTGCAACTGCTGCTGTATATATGTATATATAAGAGGCGTGCACTCTCAGGCATGCAAAGTATGCGGTGCATGCTCTGTGATTTTTTATCCATATCATCGAAAAATTCGATAAAATATTCATTTTGTTACAAAGAAACTCCGTTTAGGTGTTTTCGAAATATTCTCTCTCCCCTTCCCCCTCTCTCACTGACTCGTTCGTCTGCTTTGAGAAGACCACCTGACCCCCCCTCTCTCTCTCTCTTTGTTTGTGTACAATTGTTGCTAACCTCGTTCCACTTTCTGACCCAAACAAGAGCAATCCCATAATTCCTGAGTTAGCCAGATGAAATGTCGGAATAACCTGGCGGTAAGTTTGAATTTTTTTTTATCCAAAACATCTGTTTGCACTATTATATTTTTGGAGTGTTCTGAAAAAAAATATTATCTATATTACATTTCTTATTTCAGAAGTAGCTAATTAATCTTTAATTAATTTT
>NC_068990.1:39482430-39486801 GCF_001194135.2 Octopus bimaculoides | reverse complement strand
GGGGGGGGGGTACAATGTTGAATTTTGGCTGTCTTTCATTGTGTGTGTGTATTCATGTATATGCGTGTATTTTCAATGTGTGTGCGTGTGAGACGTAGTCTTTTAATATACGGAATTCAATAATTCTCAGAACAGTCTGCTTGAGTATCAATACTCTTCCCGGAATTGACAAGTAGCATGATAAAGCACCTGACTTGTCTTCGAGAGCGTAACGATCTAAAACCATGGCCATATAACGTAACTAAATGTGTTCTCTTTATTAAATCATTTCAAATTGATTCAGCTGAACCAATAGATATAGGGGCTAATGCAGAATCGCACGCCCTTTGAAAAACGAAAATTTTTTGAGAATTTTTTTTCGGATTCCTACCTTTAACAGAGATTCCGAATATGCAAGAATATCAACAGAATCTAATTTCATCTTTATTCCATTTCACTTATGATTTTTAGACATTTTAAAGGGAGAATGAAGATCGGAAAGTACTGACGTTTCGAAGAGAGAGAAAGATACAAACAATACACATATTCAGGCTCATCTCTACAGAGCCATTTTTTTTATTCCCTGCTTATATCTAGATCATACGGGGGTGATTGCATATTCAGAATCTTCCATATGTAAATCGTAGGAATACGAAAATTCTTTTACTGAAGAATTTCCAGTGGGGGAGGGGAGAAAGTCATTGCATGCCCAAACCCGGAGGTCACCGCACGCCACTGATATATATATATATATATATATATATATATATATATATATATATATATATATATGCATATATAGGTACAGATCGTCACCAACAGTCTAAAAAACATGAAATATGTAAATACACAAACGAGAGAAAAAAATGGAGAACAGGAAAGTAAACAGAGAACGACTCTTCATCAGTTGTCAGCTGTCTATCTGCTCCTGATTTCAAGCATTCAATGGCAATATGGGTCTTCAAAGATAGCTGCTCCCATAAATTCCAAAATAAAAATTACCATTTATGGAGGGTCAAAGTTGGGAACAAAAACAAAACAGTGGTGTCATACAAAGAAACTTAATGAAAACAAACATGGAGGGTCATTAGTCTAGAACGAGAGGAGCATAGTGAACGCTGGGAGAAATAGGTTCTTTGAAAAGAGAAAAGATAGAAAGGAGAGAAAGAAAACATCCAGTCCTTTGAACGTCCGTGTAGGAAAAGAAAGATGTACGATTGTCACATGTGAGCAACGAGAGACATACAAGGTAGTATCAAAAAGTTCCTGAACTTGTTACGTTTAATAAAAAATAACTTATTCACCTAAGTTTTAATATCATCTTCAAAATAGTCACCTTGTATAGCATTACACCTGTCCCAGCATTCCTGCCACTTTTGGAATCTAGCCCGGGAGTCATTTTCCCTAAGTGAGTCAAAGACCTTCTGCGATTCACTCTGGATCACCATTGTGTTAAAATGGTGACCTTTGAGCTGCATTTTCATCTTGGAGAAGAAATGGTAGTCTACATGTGGTAAATCTGGTTAATAGGACGGGTGCAGAAGTGATATAATGGTTATTCCAAGAAACTCAAGAGTGAGGAGAGCTTAGTGATGGTGCATTATTGTCATGAAGAATCCAATTCTTCCCAGATGTTAGGATTGCCTGTACAGCCCCATACAACAGACCGACAACACCAGCAATGTCATTGATTGTCTTTTGACGATCCTCATGAACAGGCTGATGAATTTTCTCCACAGTTCCAGGGGTGACACTTGTGGCAAGTCTTTCAGATCACACATCATCTTCCAGGGATATTCTTCCACTTGTGAAGCGCCCATGACACTCAAAACATTGAGTACAATACATTGCCTCATTAATGTAAGTTTACCAAAGCAAGCTCGATGTCTCTGTAGCAGACTTCTCAAGTTTAACACAAAATTTCATGTTAGCTCTTTGTTCTAACTTCCTGTTCATGACAAAAATTGCAGGCTACAACACAAATTTCACAATTTGTGAAGTAAACACAATGATGTCACCTGGCTCACTGCCTCTTGAATGTCACTGCTAGTTTTCACTGTACACACACCCGTGTGCTGCCATCTTTTGGTGCACTAGTCCAGCAACTTTTTGATGCCATATACCATATATATACAGTTTGGAAGTGAAAGACGATTTGAAAACAATCCATTTTTTGTTCAATGTCTGTGTTTTCTTCGAAAAAGAATTGTTTTCTTCACATTTCAGCAATGAATCACCACTGGAAATCCATTGGATGAATTTTAGCTTCATTGAATTGATGTGGGACCCAAACTTTGAGCCTGCTGACATAACCATTCCCCTTCCCCCACCAATGCTCACAAACCACTGTACTCCTCTTTGCTCTTGTTCAAGTACCTTCTTGCATACAATATGCCCCCATTGAATCTTTTCCCCACAATATATCCTCTTAATAACCTCTCCCTCTACCTGTATCTCCTCATTACATTCAACCTCCATCACTCACTCTCCTTTCCTGAACTCTCTCATTCACTCACCCTCTACAGTCCTCGATATACACCTTCCTGTAACTTGGCTAAATGGCCCCCACCCCCTTCTCAATCAAACCATCACCATCTTCACTTTCTCCTCTATCTTTTTCCCCTCTCTCTCTCTCCACTCTCTCTCTCTTTCCACCTGAGGTAGCTGTACAAAACACCTTTTACTGTCCCTCAGAACTTCTCCTTACCTCAGCTGAGGTGGGTATTATCTAGCAAGTTACTTGGTATTCAAACTGGTGCTGGTACCATATAAAAAGCACCCAGTACACTCTGTAAAGTGATTGGTGATAGGAAGAACATCTGCAGAAACCATGCCAGCATGGAAAATGGACGTTAAATGATGACGGTGATGATGATGATGGTGACAATGATGACGACAACAACGACACTATGTATGTGTTTGTGTGTGTGCATGCGTGCACCTCTGTGTGTATGTATATATATATATATATATATATATATATATATATATATATACACATATACATATATATGCACACACATGCATATATATATATTGTAAAAGAGAGAAAAAGAGACAAAATATAAAAAAAATAATAATGATAATAATATTAGAATCTAAAAAACGTAGTAAGATTTCATTGTGAAGAAATTCAATTTTAAGCCAAATTTTCGACTTTACTTTCTCTCTTATTTTTTGCACTTTTTTTCTTGCTTCCATGATGCAGCCAATACCACAGCACTGACACATTTCATATATTGCTCAAGAAAGTAGAGAACAAATATTCTCAGAATAACCATCTATCTGATTAGCTCTGCTGCCATCAAATGGTAAAGAAAAATCTCTTAGGATAGTAGAGAACTGCATTAGAAGGAATACATTATAGCTGATGTAAGGACATGCACTTGTGCATACACACACCCACACACACACGCGCACACACATAGAGGGAGGCACATACATGCACACATACATACACATACATACTGTATGCATACATATATAAATATATATATATGCGTGCGTGTGTATATATATATATATATATATATATATAGTTAGACAGCTAGATAGAGATGTACAAACGGATAGATATTTTCACACACACACATGAATACATATATATATATATATATATATATATATATATATATATATATATATATATATATATATATATATATATGCAACTTCAAATACATGTAATTGAAGTTACATATTTCGAAGTTTATTTCTTCTTTTTCTTTCTTCTTCTTTCAATTTTGTTTCTTCTTCTTATTACTGTCATTATCATTATTATTATCATTATCATCAACATTATATATATATATTTTTCGTTTTCCTTTCTTATAATATTCTTTCATTTACATTTTCAGAAAATGTGTCTTTTTTTTTTTGTTATCTATTTTTTAATATATCTCCCTGTGCAGTTTTACTTATATATTTTTAGTTAAATTTTTTCCTTTTGTTTTTTTTCTTTAATTACCTTAACAAGACTGAAATCCTTATGAAAATGTGATTATCTCTAGAAACTTGTTAACTCACACAATAATCAAGGAGTAACTTATGCTTGGCCCCGGCAAGTCTCTGGAATTGCGAATTAGTTGGTATTTACCTGCTTTAACTTGATATTTTTTCTCTTTGTTTTCATCTTTTATTTTTACAAATAAACAAATAGCAAAAGAATAATAATAATAATAATAATAATAATAATAATAATAATAATAAAAAAGATATTGTAGATATATTTAAAAAAAAAAAGTTAAAAAAAAAAGACAAAGAAAATATAAATGAGTAAATTATGAATAATATAGATGGAAAGATGAAGTGAAACTGAAATAAATAAGAAACCAGAAATACACATTTACGCACACATATACACATACATATGTACATACATACGTACATGCA
>NC_068990.1:39481593-39482237 GCF_001194135.2 Octopus bimaculoides | reverse complement strand
TGTGTGTGTGTGTGTGTGTGTGTGTGTGTGTGTGTGTGTGTGTGTGTGTGTATGTTTGTGTATGTATCTGTATATGAAAACCCACTTTTAATTTAGCAAGTACGTTGTTCAGTCCATGCCAATCTATTTTTGTGTGTGTTCATTTATTTTCATTTTTGTTCGACATTTTTATAGAGTTTCTGAGTTTTAGTTCTACAAAGGAATACAAGACAAAAAGCGATATAAATAAAACAAATAAAAGAAAAAAGGTAACACTTTCTTTTCTCAGACACTCACCCTGTCTTTCCACAATATAAACAAAAAGTACCCATAATTTTTAGGCTTCCATTATTGCCAGTTTTAACCCCATCCTCATCATCATTATTATAAACATCATCTTCTTCATTATCATCAATGCTGTCTTTCTTCTCATCGTCATTCTCCTCCCGTCTCTCCCTCTTCTCCCCATTCTTCCTCCTCCACCTCCACAACATCATCATCATCTTCATCACCAGCAGCAGTATTACCATCATCATCTACACTGATAATGTCTCACATTAACCTAACCAACCATCTGTGACGGTGCTCAGACCATATATATATATATATATATATATGTATGTATCTCTCTCTCTCTCTCTCTCTCTCTCTCTCTCTCTCTATAT
>NC_068990.1:39472680-39481259 GCF_001194135.2 Octopus bimaculoides | reverse complement strand
GAATTTATAAACAATAAATCACAATTATTTAAAATTAATAAACAACAAAGTTATACAAATTTTAAATTAATAAACAATACAGCACTTAATTATTCACAATTAACGATAAATCACTTAATTATTGAAAATTAGCAAACAAATTAAGAAAATGCTTAGAATTACTAAACAAGACATCTCTGCAGTATTTAAATTTAATTAAGAGTATGTTACTTGATTAATTTAAATGAATGAACAGAGATCAAAGAAAAAAAAAAAAGGTTTTGTTATCTTTTGTTTTTGTTCATTCTTTTCTTTAAAAAAAGCTGGCCTTTTAAAAATTTTCTTTTAAAGAACAATTCAGCCCACGCAAAGACATCTCAGCCCTGACATAATATTTAAATTGGGGTTCTACTTCTGTTACCCTAGCGGTAATCATTAGTAAATACATAATGATTGGTTCAATCATTTCAGCCCATCACTACCATCTTTATCTTCTTTCCAGTTACTACTCTTTTACTTGTTTCAGTCATTTGACTGTGGCCATGCTGGAGCACCGCCTTTAGTCGAGCAAATCGACCCCAGGACTTATTATTTGGATGCCTAGTACTTATTCTGTCGGTCACTTTTGCCGAACCGCTAAGTTACAGGGACCTCAACACACCAGCATCGGTTGTCAAGCGATGTTGGGGGAGGGGGACACAGACACACAAATATATACAGACACATGCATATATATATTTATATATACATATATATGACGGGCTTCTTTCAGTTTCTGCCTACCAAATTCACTCACAAGGCTTTGGTCGGCCCGAGGCTATACTATAAGTCACTTGCCCAAGGTTCCACACTGTAGAACCCATGTGCTTGTGTAAGTGTGTGTGTAGTAGTGCATGAGAATGTTATAGTGTGCATAAGAGTCACATAGAGTGCACAAGACTTGTGTAGTGTGTACCACAATTGTGTTGGGTGGACAAGAGTTGTGTAGCTTGTGTGTCTTTTGAAGTTAAACCAACAATGCTTTGATGCCTTCGTAATATTGTTCTTAATGAGAAAATGTGTTCTAAGTTTGAATTGTTTAAATTATAATTGGTTGTGAGAAGGGAGTGCTGGTCAAATGACTAGAAGTGGAGTACATTACTTTGTTACTTTATTTATTGTCTAGTTTATTACCAGCAGGTGATAGCTATTATTATTTCTCAGATCATGTAGTTAGCATTATGAAGGTCATCTGTTCACTAGTCATTGCATAATATTGGAAGAGTTTTCTTCATAATTTCACAAACAACAAAGAACTTGCTACTTAACTTTGCTTATTTTGTTCACAAGAAACATCTACAAGAGAAATTAATTCTCAGAATATTTCTATTTTTTTACCACCTCCTCTTATATATATTATTTAATGATTCCCTCGTTATTATTTTTGTAAGTACAGTGAAATCTATGCACACGAAAGAGCTCAAATAAGACAGAAACGTGTTCATAGCCTCCAACATTTGCCAGTTTTAGCTTCAGTATCACTGATTACCTAATGCTTTGATTACAAATAAAGAATTGAAGGATTTTGCTTACAGATGTAGAAGCTTCAATGCTGTGCTCAAGAAGACCTGTCTGTAATGGCAAAAATGAGATTCAAAAGCCTGTTTATGTCTATGCACTAACCATGCCCACCCCTACATCCTTTCTGTACCCAGAAAGCTTTCCCCACGATTATCTTCCTAACAACTATCCCTCCATCACACTTCTAACAGAAGCACTATTCAGCTGCTGTTGTCATATAATATATAACAGCAGAATCTGCATATATGTTATCTCCTATGTGTTACCAATTACCTCTCCATCTCCTTGGAACCACCTTCTTAAGCATTCATCCCTCATTCTCAGTATTATCCTTTTTTTACTTTTTACTTTCCATAGATCACCCTTTACTGTGTATTTAGTTATTTCTCCCTCTCTTCTGAGATACATTGTAGGACTCCTCCCATCTGCTAACACTCTGAAAACATCTCACATCCAAGATTGTCTCTTTACAATCTCTCCTTACCTCTCTTTCACTCTGAATCTCATCCTGTTTACTTTCTGATCCAGATAAATGTTTATCATACTCCTGATTTCCTCCTTCCAGTATTATCACTTATCACCTTCCTGCACTATCTCTTTTGTCTTCTCCACATATTGATATTTGTCATCTACCACACTTCCGCACTTGTACACCCTACCATCATTTCTACCCCTATCTGTCGCTCTCCCCTCACACTCTTGTAAACCACCATTCTCTCATACTCATACTTTCTCACACTTACCTCATTATACCTTAAAAATATGCTCTGACACTTTGTCACCAATATTTTTATATCCTCCAGCTACTACCACCCACTCTTATATAATGCAAAGTAGACACTAGTGCTTGTTCTCTCCATGTCACTTTTATTACAACCCTACTCAGTCGAAAGTTCTTTGTCTGACAAGTTATTTGGTAACCTCACTAGTACCAGCCATATGCAAAGAGCCCTCCCACCCAATACACTTTATAAAGTGGTTGGTATAAAGAAGGACATCTAGCAGTGGAAACCATGCCAAAGTAGACACTGGAGCTCAAAGCAGTTCTTTAGCTCATTGGATCTTATTAAACCATCTAACCCATGCCAGCCTGGAAGACAGACATTAAATGATGGCCATAATTCAGTAAACTCATTCAAAAGTGGTGTGGTAGAAAATACTAACAGAACAAGAAGTGGTTAAATTTGAACACGAGTAAGGCTAAAATTCATCTTTAAACCATAATATCTCTGTTATTTTTAGAAATCATTTAATATAATTATGCTTATTTAAAAGATTTCAATGAAAGGAATCTATTTTAGTAAACCTAGTTAAAATAGATGCAGTAGAAAAATGCCTATCAGGCAAAAAGTGGTCAAACTGGAAAGGAAGTAATGCCTGACATTGCATTTGAATCATCATATTTCAGTTACTTAAAAATAAAAATGGTATAATGATGCTTAATAGAAAGATTTCAATGAAAGAAATCTATTTCTGTGAACCTCCTCAACATTGGTTACAGTAGGAGAAAACTCGAAAAGCAAAAAGTGATCAAATTTGAATGAGTGTAAGACCTAAATTAATCTTTAAGCCATCATATCTCTGTTATTTTGGAGAAAAATTAATTAGTATAATTAAGTTTGCCTAAAAGATCTGAATGGTAGGAATAT
Organism: Octopus bimaculoides; assembly: GCF_001194135.2. Lineage (NCBI taxonomy): Eukaryota > Metazoa > Mollusca > Cephalopoda > Octopoda > Octopodidae > Octopus > Octopus bimaculoides. The sequence goes on along the minus strand of NC_068990.1, from coordinate 39,478,071 downwards.
AATACTGAAAACCATGTCAAAATTGGCAAAGAAGAAAAAAAAAATATTAAGCAAAAAGAGGTCAAATTGTAGGGTGATCATGAATAAATTTTGTGATATTGAAAGCTTTGTAGAAAAACTTAAGTTAAAAATGCAGAAAAGAGGGGTAACATTGCACTACTTCTCTATTTTGACTGGTTTTTCTCCAGTTCCACCCAATTTGTGTACGATATGGTTTGTTTTTCTTTTTTTTTGCTCTTTGGATGATGGCATTGTACAAGCTAAAACATTTTCAGATTTTACAATATTTTGAAGGTATGAATATTTAATAAATTATATAAAGAAAGTGGATTTTAGGTGAAAACAAAATCAGCTTTTTAGATGCAACTGTCAAGTGGAAAAAGTATTAGTTTTTGGTGCAAGTTTATGAACAAAGCAATATTTTGCATTCAAATTTAATAAAACACCAAAAATATTTGAAAATAAGATTATTTTTAGATGATTTTTGTATTTGGTTTGCAAGATTCTTGATATGAACTCATGTGTTGAAACAAATTTTGCTGTAATTTGAGAGTGTCATTACACTAATAAGCACACGCATACACACAGTGGTTCAGTTTCACTTCTTTATTATTAGTCAATTGGTTAGTTACTTAACCTACAAACTAATTGATTATTTATTTAATTTGGCAGTTGTTTGCCAAAATCCTTTCAATTACCATTTGTGACCCCATCAGTGACATACCCTCTCTCCTTCAGGTGTGCTTCAGTCTGTCTGAAAATTAGTTCTATGTATATGTATAGGTGTGATCACTTACAAGAGAAGTGAAGGAAGAGCATAAAGGAAGCGTGTGTGTGTGTGTGTGTGTGTGTGTGTGTACATACAAGTACATGCATATGTGTGTGTATGCTTGTATATTTACTTGAATGCATGTGTTTGAGTATGTGTGTACATTGGCCACCTCTTTAGTAAATTGATTATTTTTAGATTTAAAGGATGAATATGCCAATTTAAGCTCATTAAAAAGAAATTCCACTTGTCATTTTCCAAGATAGGATTTTAATTGTTAAGGCAATAATTGTTTTCTGTATTTGTCTGCAAACCAAATTGTAAAAATTGATCAATTAATTATGAAAACAGATATGACTACTTGGTACCAAATTTAGGACTCTGAATTACATAAGGTCAAATTAATTAGATATATTATTGGGCATTAAAATATATATCATTGTTACATGTAGTACATGAAAAATTTTTTTTTACTTTTATTTAAATGATTTAAAAAATATTTATTTGCATTTCAGTATCATTGGAACAAAAAAAACCCAAAAAGATCTTTAAAAAAATACATTAAAACATCCAAAGTATAAAAGCCAGTCATCTGATGCTTGCTTTGTCAGAATTTTATTAAGCACTTCTTAGGTGTGATCTATGAGGAGATATACAGTGTACTTAAGAATTCTTCTTGAGAATGTGAACATACACAGACTCCTTTAGTCTGAAGCAGGTTGAACTCATATTTCCTGTACTGCTTTTTGGTTGTCATCAATCAGTTTATTCATATATTTCTCCTTCATTTCAAGTTCTTCATTGGCATCTGTATATAATTTACCTTGTGTCAGTTTATAACATTTGGTTTTGTATAGAGTTTAGACATTTTGAAAAACCTACTACTAATTTTAAAAAATCATTTATGTTTCTTTTTCGGCTTGTTTCAATAACAATTAATACTTAGCTGCAAAATGTGTTGCCTGTAAGAAGAGTGGACTAGCAGGACAAAAAATTGAGGCTAGGAGTGATTAATAGGCGCAGGAGTGGCTGTGTGGTAAGTAGCTTGCTTACCAACCACATGGTTCCGGGTTCAGTCCCACTGCATGGCACCTTGGGCAAGTGTCTTCTACTATGGCCTCGGGCTGACCAAAGCCTTGTGAGTGGATTTGGTAGACGGAAACTGAAAGAAGCCCATCGTATATATGTGTGTGTGTGTGTGTGTGTGTGTGTGTGTGTGTGTGTGTGTGTGTGTGTGTGTGTGTCTGTGTTTGTCCCCCCACCATCGCTTGACAATCAATGGTGGTGTGTTTATGTCACCCGTAAACGTAGCGGTTCGACAAAAGAGACCGATAGAATAAGTACTAGGCTTCCAAAGAATAAGTCCTGGGGTCGATTTGCTCGACTAAAGGTGGTGCTCCAAGATGGCTGCAGTCAAATGACTGAAACAAGTAAAAGAGTAAAAGAGAGTAATTCTTGATTAATTGAACCTGGAAATCAAGGAGAGGAAGCTTAAAAATATTGCAGCTGAAGTTGGAATAGGAATTGAAATGATATAAATTTTGGGGAATGTTTGGGAGAGGGGTTTTGATGTAAAACTTCGAAAAGATTAAAGAGAAGACTAGGGTGCCCCTGGGAAGCATGTAGGCAATGTGTTTAAATTTGAAGGTCCATTTTCTTTCTTCCTACAGAACCCTCTCCTGTGCATTTCTCACTGAAATCATACCCAACGGTTTATGTCGAGCATGTAAGAGTTAAGCTTTTTAGAAGCCAAAAGTCTTAGTAGGAATGTGTGCATGAGAGAGAGAGAGAGAGAGAGAGAGTGAGAGAGAGAGAGAGAGTTTATGAGTATCATGAGCCTAAAAATGTTGAGTCTTCAGAGCTTCACGGATATAAATTCTGAACCCATTGTCTGGAGTAGGGATAATTTTTCATTTTTTAGTGGGGATAAATAGACCCCACTAAGATCATGACACCATTTATTTCACATTATTTCTGAACTAACAGGATACTACAACCTTTTAAACTCTTACTAGGCAAGTTAAAGTGTATCCTAGTTATTCTTCTCTAATTTAGTACATATTTCTGTATGCTTAAATATTGGCTCAAATATGGCTGGAAAACATGAGAGGAAGGCAGTTGAAAATTTAAAAAGTTCTAAGGACAAGCTACATCTCCATATGTGATTGTTTTAGATCTCTTTCCAATTTCCACAATACATATAGTAAGTTCCATATAGAATTTTATTCAAAGTGGAGTTAGAATCTAAAGGAAAGCTATGATCTTTCTTTTGTATGAAACTAAAAAAGAAAAGCAAAATTTTAAAATATGAGTTCTTTCTTTAGTTGCAATCTTTTAAAGCTTCCATCTCCCTTCTTGTTCAGTATTCTTCCTGGTCCAGTTAATTAATAATATTATCTCTCCTCCTGAAACAGCAGTTTTCCAATTGTACAAGGATGAGACTAATGACATTCATGGTAATTTTCCTTGAAGACAACATTTTCTCATTCTACAGGGTGACCACAAAGTTTGTGTACGTGAGGATTAATACATACTTTAAGACATTATTATTTCTTATATTTAATTGTTTATGTTATGATTTTATTTACAGTCTGCATACATGGAGATTAACACATACTTTAAGAAATTATTATTTCTTATATTTCATTGTCTATGCTATGATTTTATTTACTCTATGTACCCAGACTTTGTGGACACCCTGTATATCTCCCTTCTTTTCAGCTGTTCTGTATGCCTCTAAACTCTCTGCCTCTCTACTTTTCCAATTCTATTTCCTTCTATCTCTTTGTTCCGCTGTCTCTATCTTTCTACATTTTATAGCTGTGTGTTACTATCTTTCTCTCTCTGTACCTCTGTAACTCCTCTAGCCATCTATCTCTTTTTATATCTGTACTGTTTTACCTCTTCCCCATTCTGCTGCCTTATCTCTCAACAGGAGTGGCTTGCTTACCAACCACATGGTTCTGGGTTCAGTCCCACTGCATGGCACCTTGGGCAAGTATCTTCTACTATAGCCTCGGGCTGACCAAAGCCTTGTGAGAGGATTTGGTAGACAGAAACTGAAAGAAGACTATCATATATATGTATATATATATATATATATGTGTGTGTGTGTGTGTGTGTGTGTGTGTGTGTGTGTGTGTGTGTGTGTGTGTGTGTGTGTTTGTCCCCACACCATCGCTTGACAACCAATGCTAGTGTGTTTACGTCCCTGTAACTTAGCGGTTCAGCAAAAGAAACCGATAGAATAAGTACTAGGCTTACAAAGAATAAGTCCTGGGGTCGATTTGCTCGATTAAAGGCGGTGCCCCAGCATGGCCACAGTCAAATGACTGAAACAAGTAAAAGAGTAAAAGAGTAACATCAATACTGCTTTATTTCTCCACCTCACTATATCTCTGCATTTCTACATTACTCTCAACAATTCTATTCCTCTATTTCTCTGCATATCTTACTTTCTACTACTTTATCTCACTGCCTATCAACCACTCACCCTTTCTACAATTTATTCCATCTTCTTTATCACTCCTCCTCTCTATTATTCTACATTTCTACCTTTCCACAGTCTACCACTTTACATTCCTACTCCTACATCTCTACCTTTCTGCCTCTACCATTGTACTTTTCTGCTACTCTTCTCCATTGCCCCTCTGCCACTCTACTCCTCTATCTTTCTATCAATATCTCTCTACATTTCTATCTCTCCACCTTTTATTCCGCAAACTTACTACACTTTAATTTTGTCTCGAGCTATCTTTCTACCAGTGTATCTTTCTCTTTCTCTCTCTCTCTGTACCTCTCTACCATTCTACCCCTCTACCAATCTACCTGTCTGCCTTAGTACAAAATCAACAGTCATATTGCAAAATTTCATCTTCACCATTGTTATTTTATTTTTACCCTTAAATTTTCCCTAACTTACCGATGTATAGAAATTTGAATGAAATGCTAACTGCCAATTGTAAACAATTTAAACAACCTGTTATTATCATGACTGGTAATTTAGAACTTTTCAATGCGTTATTTTACTGAAGATAACAGCAGAGAAATGTCTAAAATAACAATGGCTTGAAAAATACAGCCAAAGACGTTATAGAGATTATATTTTCGCAGTGGAATGAATATAAAGTCGATTTAGCATCAAGTTAGCAATCAATGTTTGTACCCCCTGGACGTGAAGAAAATAGTAATTATCCCTTTTTAACAAAGATTTGCACAATTTAATCCTTGCTTTCAATGGGATTTTAACTGAAGATGTGCCATTTAAGAAGAATCAATAAAAGACAAGCTTGCAGAAAATAGTTTTACTGTCTACAATAATTTCAAATGTTGCTAGCTAAATTACACAGAATGTAAAGTTGTTTTATAGAGGCACATATACAGAGCAAGACACACACATAAAACACATATATTTGTTTGTGCGTATCTACACACATTCATATAGATATATACATATGTATGCATATATATATATGTATATATATGTTTATATATATATATATATATGTATATATATATATAATATGCACATACATACATAAATACATATATATATGTATATATATGTTTATATATATATATATATATATATATATATGTATATATATATATATAATATGCAC
>NC_068990.1:39470384-39472336 GCF_001194135.2 Octopus bimaculoides | reverse complement strand
TATATATATATATATATATATATATATATATATATATATATATATATATATATATGCATATATATATAATATACACATACATACATAAATACAAACATATACATACATATATATCGATATATATACACATTATGTACATACATGTATATGTCTATATCTATCTAACTGTCTATCTATCTGTCTGTCTGCTTATCTATCTAATCTATCTGTTTGCCTATCTATCTATCGATCTATCTATCTATCTATCTGCCTGTCTGTCTGTCTGTTTGTTTGTCTGTCTGTCTGTCTGTCTGTCTATCTCTCACTCTCTCTGTCACTCTATGTGTGCGTGAGTGTGTCTAAGCGTAATTATATAAGTATGTGTGTAGTTATTATATGCATAATGATGTATGTGTGCGCATGTGCGTTTGTATTTGTATGAATTTAATTATATATTTACGTATTAAAAAACTTAAGGTGATATTTACATACGTATAGGTATATATACAGAATTACACACAAACACACACACATAAATATAAACACACATGTAGATACATGTATACACACACACACATACACACCACATATATATACTCATATGCATGCATACATATATGTATATGTATATAAATGTATATTTTTATATGCATACATATATAAGCATATACATATATCTATATGTATATATATACATACATACGTACATACATATATACATACATATATACATACATATACAAACCTACTATCAATTTAATAAATGGGCTTTGCAAACATAAACAGCTTAGTCTTAAAATGTCTCTCCAATTAAATCGAACCAATTCTATATTGTAATTATATTTTCAAAAATATCTATATTTCTTTTTTATTCTTCTCTAGAAAGATGTAATCAAAATTTGTATAGTTTTGCTATATTTCATCATCTTAGTGAATATATCAAACTGTACAGACACTTTTATGTGCGTAAAGTTTTGTGTACACGCATAGGTTTGTGTGTAGAAATGGGAGGATGTGAATGTGTGAATAGTTTTGATTCTGTATTTAGAGTTTTATAATTGTGTTTAGGAAAGTATAGAGGGGAAAGTTTATAGCTGTTGGCTATGTGTGAGTTTGTGTGTTTGAGTGTATGTGTGTGAGGTAGAGCCCAATTATTGATACAATACACATATGCATGCATACAAGGATTCACACAATTACATGAGGACACATACAAACACACAAATATGCATGCAGACACACACAAGCTTAATCATTTTCCTTTATATATATATGTAAGCTTATAGGTAAATTTGTGTGCGTGTGTGTGTGTTTGTGTATTTGTTACATATGCAAATTGGTACAATGATAGCAGAGGGAATAAGTAAGAGATGAGGGAGAAAAGAAATGCTGGAGGGTAGTAGATGTAAATTTAATGACAACATAATGGTCCAGAGACCACATTACACTTGCATAAAAAAAAGGGGGGATCAAAGGGCCTTTGCAAACCACAAGCTCGTATATATAGCTGGTTTCCTGGATCTTGTGGTGTATATATTCCACCCTTCTGAACAGGGTGACAATCCATCACAGGATTATTCATTTTTGCCTACTGTAGGGGCTGGAGCAGTGTGAAATGAAGTGATCTGCTCAAGAATACAACATATTGCCTGGTTCAGGAATCAAACCCACAATTTTACAATCATGAGTGCAACGCCCTAACCACTAAGCTACAGGCCTCCGCACATTCATGTATATGTACTGTACATGATGACTGAAATTTGATCTCAGCCAATGCCATTGCAAGCTTGTTCACTGTATGTGTGGTAAGTAGCTTGGTTACCAGCTACATGGTTCTGGGTTCAGTCCCACTGCATGGTACTTTGGGCAAAGTGTCTTCTACTATAGCCTCGGGCTGACCAAAGCCGTGTGAGGGGATTTGGTAGACAGAAATTGAAAGAAGCCCATTGTATATATATATATATATATATATA
>NC_068990.1:39463444-39470374 GCF_001194135.2 Octopus bimaculoides | reverse complement strand
AGCCGTGTGAGGGGATTTGGTAGACAGAAATTGAAAGAAGCCCATTGTATATATATATATATATATATATATATATGTGTGTATGTATGTATGTATGTCATTGTTCTGTTTTATTTTAAGTTTTCTTGCCATTAGAGAAAGAGTCGGTTTCTAACCTAGATCCAAGGCTCCTTCATTGGAATTTCAACATCAATAGGATATTTTTGTTTGTATGTATGTATGTATGCATGTACATGTGTATATGTTTGTGTGTCTGTGTTTGTCCCTCAATATCGCTTGACAACTGCTGCTGGTGTGTTTACGTAACCCATAACTTAGTGGTTCAGCAAAAGAGACCGATAGAATAAGTACTAGGCTTACAAAGAATAAATCATGGTGTCGACTTGCTTGACTAAAGGTGGTGCACCAATATGGCCGCAGTCAAATGACTGAAAGAAATATAAAGAATTAAGCATGAGAAGTATGGATGTGACTTTTCAGTTCTGCTGCGCAGCCTTGCATAGATGCAGCAATGATGAGTGCCTCTTGCAGCATCTGTTCAGAGAGCTTCCTGCTCATACTGGCACATGACTTCATTTCATTGAGTGCTTTGCTTTGTTTGGGCAACATCAAGCCATAGTTTGTTTGATGTTAAAAATTGAGTGATGCTTCATCTGCTGCAGACTGTGGCCATGCTGGGGCACTACTTCGAAGAATATTAGCCAAATGAATCAACCACAGTCCTTTTTTTTGTTAAGTTTCGTGCTTATTCTATCAGTCTCTTTTGCTAAACTTCTTGATTATGGTAATGTAAACACACTAACACCAGTTACCAAGCTCTGGTGGGGGACAAATACACACACAAACAATGGCTTCTTTCAGTTTCTTGTTTCTTTATTACCCACAAGGGGCTAAACATAGAGGGGACAAACAAGGACAGACAAAGAGACTAAGTTGATTACATCGACCCCAGTGCATAACTGGTACTTTATTTATTGACCCCAAAAGGATGAAAGGCAAAGTCGACCTTGGCAGAATTTGAACTCAAAACGTAGCGGCAGACGAAATGCTGCCAAGCATTTCGCCCGGCGTGCTAACGTTTCTGCCAGTTTTTGTCTATCAAATCTATTGACCAGGCCAAAGTGGAATACACTTACCCAGGTTGCCACATAGTGGCACTGAATCTGGAGCCATGCGGCTGGGAAGTAAATTTCTCACCACGGTTGCACCACCACCATCATCATCATCATCACCATTGTCGTCATCATTATCATCATCATCATCCTTATTTTAATGACCCGATTTCCATGTTCGTATGGATCAGAAGGAATTGTTAAGGTGGATTTTCTAAAGCTGGACACTGTTCCTATTGCCAACCCCACACTTGTTTCCAAATAAGATAATATTTTTCCAAGACCAGACATGTTTTCATGGCAGATTGGCACTGATGAACACCATCTCCATGATTGTCACATTCACTTACAATTATCATGCGATGTTAAGGTACAGAAAACATAACTCACAAACAAACACACACACACACACATGTAAATACATGTGTGGGTGTATATGATAAGCTTCTTTCAGTTTCCATCTACCAAATCCACTCACAAGGCAAATGTATATATTAATGTATGTATGACTGTATGTATATATACCTATCGGTCTGTCTATATTCACACATGCACAAAATTCGTATGCACACACAGACATACACAAACATTCACACACACACGCTCTCTCTCTCTTTCTCTCTCTCTTTCTCTCTCTCTCTTTCTCTCTCTCTCTCTCTCTCTCTCTCTCATACACACACACACATACATAATAGGACATGCTATTAGATATTGATACATAGAAATTATGTATATACAATGTCTGATCAATAAGTATCTGAACTTTTACCATAATAACAAAGCTAAAGCTCATAGAATAATGCTGCTTAGCACAGATTGACCTTGAGCCCTGCTGTGCATATGCATTAGGTTTTAACGTTCTAGCTCACTTCCACTGTTTACAGCAGTGCTTCAAAGGAAGGTGTGTAGCGTGTGATCATCACATTGACCATGACAGAGAAAGTTGTCATGGTGATACCTTCTCAGAGGCTTACACAAAGTTGCAGAAAGTGTATGGAGAGGAGTTTATTAGCCACACACAAGTGTACGAGTGGTTCAGGCGTTTTCAATGTGGTCGAAAAAATGTAGATATTGACGAACGTTCTGAGAGACCTGCAACCAACATAACTGAGAAAAACATTGCAGATGTACATGCAGCTGTAAGGGGAAATCATTGAATTACCATCTGTGAGTTAACAAAAGCAGGTGCAGATTAGTTACCGTCAGTCCATTCCATTATCACTGAAGATTTGGGTATGAGATACATGTCTGCCAAGTTTGTCCAAAAACTGCTTTCAGCGGACCAAAATGACACTCGGATTTCATTTGCACAAGATCTCCTTGATCGTGTTGAGAACAATGAAAACTGTTTGGAAACATTGCGTAGGCCTCTGAGCAGGCATTGCTAAGCTTTTGGCAAATTTTGATGGAGATTCTCTGCTCAACTTTCTCTGTCATTGTCAATGTGACGATCACACACTACACACTTTCCTTCCGAGCAATGCTTTAAATAGAAGAAGTGAGCTAGGACGTTAAAACTTTGAGCACATGCACAGCAGAGTTCAAGGTCAATCTGTACGAAGTAGCTTCACTCTACTTGCTTTAACTTCGTTACTATGACAACAGTCCGGATTCTTATTGATCAGCCCACGTATTTTTAGAGAATTGGCATTTACATACATTTATGTGTGTGTTTGAATGTGTATAAATGCATGCATGCACGCACCTAAATACAATTGAATGCATATATCAATATCCATATCTATATGTCTATCTAACTCACTGTCTCTCTCTATATCTCAATATTTTTTTATCTATCTATCTGTCTTTCTATCCTCTCCCCCTCACTCTCTCTCTCTCTACACATACAAGCACATATATATGTATATTTCTATATATATATGCATTTATGTAAATACACACACTCATGCACATTCATGTAAATATATCTGCCCAGCTATCTATATATGTGTGTGTGTGTATATATATATATATATATATATATATATATATATATATATATATATGTGCATATAAACAGATGTATATCTTTCACATTCTGTGTCTAACTCCTGAAGTAGAATATCAATGACCTTCTAGAGTTTTAAGGTTAATTTGTAACCAGAGAATAGCTTAGCAAGCAGACCATCTTTAATTGGCCTTTTAGCATTTCGGAAGTCTCTGCAGATACTGGTCTATTGATAAATAATGGAACAAACAAACTTCAAACTAAAACAACACACACAGGCACACACACACACACAGGCTCTCTCTCTCTCTCTCACACACACACACACACATGCAAATGCACACATATATATATATGTTTGTATGTATGTATACATGCACGTCCTCATGCACAAACACACACATACACACACTCGAGATGATGATGCATGCATAGATTTCATTTCTGCTATACATGGATCCACTCATACACAGATGCATTTGTGTGTATGTGTGCATGTATATAATACTCATACTTTAATCCATTATTGATATTTGCAAGTTAACACGTATACACACGCGCACACACACACACACACACACACACTTCATATGCATGTGTGCGCACACATGTTTATATATATAGAGTAGCATCCTTGTAGATATGTATTTCCATAACTATATGTGTGTGTGTATATTTATTTAATATATGTATGCACACATATATAGATGTATTTATACATTAATGTAAGCATTGATATGTATAGTTATAAATGTATATGGGTGTGTTTGTGTATGTGTGTATGCCACATATGTCTATATAAATATATACACATTTGCATACATATATATATACATATTTAAAATCATCCATACACTTTGTACTTTAGTTTCACAAAAAAAAAAAAATAATAAATAGATAAAATCAAACACATAAAACAAAACCAAACAAACGAAAAAAAAAAACACTCTATCAAATTAAGAAGTATCCTGTTGATATTTTCACTTTATATTTCTATAGAATTTCTCCCATTTTCTATTTTCATATATTTGTAAGGTCACTTTTATATTTTTCTGTTCATGTCCATTTATTCATATATCTCTTCTTTCTCATTTTCTAAATTGCCACTCACATAAAATTCATCAGTATATTGTTATAAATACAATTAATCTTTTAGAATTCAATGTTGCTAACAGATACACATTTGCTGTGCTTATTGAAGTCTCTTATTCATACTGTCACCAACATTCAGAGTTGATGAAGTGCTGAGCTAACTCTGCCTGCTTGAATATCAATGTTTTCTCTCATTCTCTCATCTCTGTTGCTACATTGAGTGATCGCTTGATTTTAAATCCATTTTTTCCCCCCGTGCTTTCATGGTTTAGACAAGTATATCACAGAGGCATTGTTTTATAGCTAGATACTCTTTCTGTCGCAAACACTTCCTTGGATTTTAAGTAAGGGACTTTTTCCATTTCACACATCTTTGAAAGCACAATGTGAGGGGGGGGGTCTCTTGTTAAAGGGAAGTGACAATAAAAATATCATTCACAACAACCAGCTTTTGCAGAGGGCAAATGTAAAGCAGGTATAAGCATCTTTTTCAAGAAGCGAGTCACATGGGACATGCCACATCATCAGACAGACTAAAAAAATTTGAGGAAATTTTTTCGCTCAGGTGTGCCATTCAGAATGTTCCATGGGTTGCAGTCTGTCCATGATTAATGTAAATAAATACATAGACATGCACACACACTCTCTTGAATAGGTATGTTGAGTCGTTCCATCTGTTGACCGTTTGGTTCCGTTCAAGCAATTCGTAATGGATAAGCCCTTCCCAGTCCCACCATAAGCACAACATCATTTTACGCGGATGAAGATCTTGTTTCACGCTCGGTGTCACTTGTTTACCGAGGCTAAGCCATTCCTTACACTGCTTTATATTGATGTACAGGCACCATTTTTCGTCGCCAGTTATGATTCGATAAAGAAATCGTTGCTTGTGTCCCTGAGTTGAGTGGTGACGAGCAAGCAAACCAGCAGAGATTGTGGCTCATTGATTTTTGTTGTTGTCACTTAAAGCATATGGAACTCACACTCCATACTTCAGAACCTTTCCCATCGAATGAAGATGCTTCTCTATAGCAGTGTGGGAGCATTCCATTTTCTCTGCCAGTTTCTGTGTCGTGTGATGAAAATTTTTGTGCAAAGGTTGGTTTAATCGTTCTTCATTGAACTCAACTGGATGGCCAGAATGAGGTGCATCCTTGAGGTCAAAATTTCTATTTTTGAACTTGGCATACCAATCACGAGCGGTTCTTTCAGCTATGGCACCCTCTCCATACACAGCACAAATGTCGTGAGCAGCTTTTGCAGCCTTAGAACCTTGATTAAAAGCAAAAAGAAGGTGGTGTCGAAAATGCTTGTTTTTCTTAACTTGACATTCCATTTTAATAATCTGAAAATAAACAAAAATTAATTAAAATTAACTAGAAAAAAAACAAAACAAAATAGATTCCAAAATGATTCAAAAATAGAATTCCTGAAAAAAATAGATTCCATTTGTATAAAGCCACACAGACATCCCACTGTGTCTCAAGCATCAGCTCAATAAAATCAAATGAATAAGTATTCACTCAATGTTTTTAATTCCATCAGCCATTACGCAACCTCATCATTGAAAGAACAGTGTCCGAATTGTCAGCATTTGTTTTTACTCCTTGCAACAACCAGACTGACGATTAGAAATCATCTTAAATTTTATATCTGTTGTTGCTAATGCTGACCATCTCCATTTATGCCACTTTTGATTAACAGATTCATCCATCCATTTTCTTCATTCACCATTCCTGGAAGGGTTGTAGTGGTAGAGTCCTCAGGTATTTTCTCTATAGGATTCTCTCAGAAACAACCATCATTACTCATTCCAGCTGGATTCCCAAGCATAACCAATCGATACTATCTCATTATTGGCCTTACTCGTATGTCTCCTGCTAGTTGACTTAGCTTGAAGAATCCATCTCATGATTCTTTCCTTAGACATTCTAATCACATGTCCACAGTACCAGAGCTATGGAAACCAAACTGAAGATAGAAAGTTAGGGATCTTTACCAACTGTACCTCTTTTGAGCAATGATAGATTAAACCTCCAAAATGTTTGAATATATTGATGGATGAAATGTCAACTACATTCATGAACAGGAAATCGAGGTTTATGTTTGCATAAAATAAAACACTTCTTTTCCATAAAAAGTTGATACTCTTTCAGGAGCTTCATGAAGAAATTGAACCAAATAATCCAGTAATCTAGTAATCTCTAACGCAAAATAATTAAAATCATATTAGAGTCTTAATAAAAAGAGCAAATAAATACTTGTATGAAACTAAATCACATAATATACCCATCCTTTGAATATGAAATAACTCAAGCTTTTACTCTCAGGACAAATATATTGACACCTTTGTTTGATGCTGTACTGTTAAACTTCAATAGGAATGGCTTAGAATCAATGAAGTAATCTCTCTTATGTTACAAAAGTTTATTATCCAAAAGTTACGGAAAGAAGATCAACTCTGGCATAATTTGAACTCACAGCCTCAGAATTCAAGTTCCGCTGCGGATGATGTTGTTTTTCATTTTACCATGGCAAAAAAAACAAAAAAAACTTGTTTAGCCAATAGTAAAGTTTAGTCTCAATATGATTATCAATCAAGTTTAGTCTCAAAATGGTTATCAATCCCAAGTTTATTTACCCAAATGACTATTAAGACTATCAAATGTATTGAGTCATAAACAAAGCTTCTGCAACTCAAACAGGCCATAGTTGATATTTTATTTGGATTAAAATATAGTGTGTGTGTGTGTGTGTGTGTGTGTGTGTGTGTGTGTG
>NC_068990.1:39462292-39463175 GCF_001194135.2 Octopus bimaculoides | reverse complement strand
GTAGATGATGGTGATGGTGGTCATCATTGTCATCCACATAAGCATTATAACTATGATTATGATTAGGTTGATTGAGGAGATGTGGCTGTGTGGTCAGTAGCTTGCTTTCCAGACACATGGTTCCGGGTTCATTCCCACTGTGTGGCACCTTGGGCAAGTGTCTTCTACTATAGCCTCGGGCCGACCAAAGCCTTGTGAGTGGATTTGGTAGACGGAAACTGAAAGAAGCCTGTCGTATATATGTATATATATATGTGTGCATGTGTGTGTATATGTTTGTGTGTCTGTGTTTGTCCCCCCAACATCACTTGACAACTGATGCTAGTATGTTTGCATCCCCGTCAATTAGCGGTTCGGCAAAAGGAGACCGATAGAATAAGTACTAAGCTTACAAAGAATAAGTCCTGGGGTCGATTTGCTCGACTAAAGGCGGTGCTCCAGGATGGCCACAGTCAAATGACTGAAACAAGTAAAAGAGTATGGTGATGATGATGATGCTGATGATGATGATGACAGCAATGACGACAACCTTACACGAAGACAATGACAATGATGACAACGACCACAATGACAACGATGCAGACGGTAGTGGTGGTAGTGGTGGTGTTGGTACTAGTGATCTCCTAATGTAACTGCTTCTAATAGCGATCCCACTTTTGATGATGATGATGTTGATGATGATGATGATGAGCAATGATTGCGAGGTTGTAGTGGTAGTGTCAGTTATGGTAGGAGTCTATTCATATATGACATCAATTACGTTATATGCTATTACTGCAGAAAAACGTGACATATTAAGCTACACACTCACATACACTCACATACATATACAAACACATTCACAAAATGGAGAATCAGATATATATATATATATATATATATA
>NC_068990.1:39460138-39461010 GCF_001194135.2 Octopus bimaculoides | reverse complement strand
ATATATATATATATATATATATATATATATATATATATATATACATAAAACTTAACATCTATAACTACTACTACTACTACTACTACTACTGCTACTACTACTACTACTACTACTACAGTTATTATTACAGCAGTAAGAAATATTACCATCAATGTGAACAACAACAAGGATATTAAGAACATCACTAACACCACCACCAACTACACTGATATCCAGCAAGGACACCAATAACAGCAACAACAACAACAACAACCACAAAAAGCAGGAACACCATCAGCATCATCATCACTATCACCATCATCAAGACTTACAAGATAGTAAAGAAGTCTTTACATGTCCAGTAGCAGCGAAATCGCCAAGTTGAACATTCTACATATCTGGATAATGTGGTTTTGGGGTTTCTCACAAAAAAAGAAAAAGACAGGATGGTCGCAGGTGGATTGCGTTTGGTTACGGATCGGTTCAGTTTGTGCTTACTTTGGGCCAAACACCAATAAGGAAAAAACCTCAACTGTGACCCCCGTTGGTCTTAAACAACAACAGCAGCAATGACAGGAGATATACGCATCTTCAGGAAAAACCTTAATATTAGAGATGGAAACTGGTACAATAAACAACAACAACGACCACAAAAAACAACAACAACAGCAACTATAAAAACAAATAAAAGAAAGAAATAATAAAAATCAAGGGATATTGTAACAAGAATGCTAGACTTGCAGAATTTTTAAAAAGAACAATAATACAATAAGAGAAAGCAACAACTATTGAGGGCGCAATAACAACCTTATCAAAATCAACATCAAGATTGAAGGATGTGGAGAAAGTGATAACAATAATAACAATGATAACATTAAACTAGCTGAAGTGTA
>NC_068990.1:39450789-39460128 GCF_001194135.2 Octopus bimaculoides | reverse complement strand
TATATATATACACGTATATATACATACATATATATATGTATATATACACACATAAATATATATATGGGTGTGTGTATTTATAGAGCCATATATGTACATAAAGACAAACACACACATATATATATATATACACACATACACACACACACAAAATTAATACATATTTCAAGTTTGATAATAGTAATAAAAGAATCAAATTCAAATATAAATAGATATAATTTTTAAGTGTGACTTCATTAGTTTCCAATGATGTGTTACCGAATTATTTTTACAATTTTTCGTATTTTCTCTTTATTTCATTTTATTTTATTTTATTTTTGCGTATGTATGTTCTGTGTATGTGCGTGTAGAGAGGTAGTGCAATTAAGAACGAAGAAAAAAGCCTTAAAATGCGTTTTTTTTTTGTTTTTAAATTCTTTTTAAATACAAAACTCAAAATCAACCTACAAAGAAGACAGCTTAACATAACACAAACCACAGAAACCACAAGAACAGCGATAATAAAAGTATCTTCCTCACCACATTAAAAGCAAAAAAAAAAAAATGAAAAAGCAAAATATATATAAAATATTTAAAAAATCAATAAATAAATGACGTATTCCACAAGCTACAATTTTACATATTTTGAACATCATTTTAACTAAAATAAAATAATATAAAATTGTCTCTATTTTTTCCCACCTCTGCTATATCCATTATCTTCAACATCGCAACCTTTATATTTAATGAAGTAAATTTTACTATAAAAAGCAAATATAACACAACTTTGTTATTTATTCTTACATGTTTGTATTTAGTATTTATTACGTTATTACCTTGGTGTTTCTTCTTTTTAATTATTCATAGGTTTATTTATTTATCCATCTATTTTCTCTGCTCATCATGTGTGTATGTATATATAAATATATATACACATACACATACACACAAACACACACATATATAAGTACGAGTTATGTGTATATATATGTTCACATATGTGTGGATTATTTATGTGTATATATATATATGTTTATATATATACGTGCATCTATCTATCTATTATCTATCCATCTATCTATACACATATGTCTGTGTGTATATATATATATATATATGAAGATGTATGTATGCATGTCTATATATATGTACATGTATGCATGTATATATATATATATATATATATATATATATATATATATATATATATAGACACACACACATATATATGTACCTATATATTTTTAGGATTTTTAATCTAGTTAGTCTTAGCCATCAATTTTAGACTATCATCCGTTTTGTATGCCTATTTAAAAAAATATAAAAAGAAGATTAAAAATTAATGAACACACACGCACATATATACACACAAGACACACAAGTGCATACATACATATAATGCGTTAAAATTGACAGGGAAAGAAAGATGTAAAACGATAATATTAAAAATAATGATAAAATGAAAAAAAAAATGTCTGAAATCCTTCCGTAAACCTATAAAAATAATAAATAATATAAATATGAAATTTTAAACATGATATTAGAAAAATATATGAATAAAATTTAAAAATGTAAATTGGTAGCAAGTGTGACACATTTCTCTTATCTGGTTTATTGGCTGTTGTTTGTAGTTCTTCTTTGGATTCGTGTATGTTGAAGTGTATGTGCACGTATGTGGTGGCGTTTAAGTGTCTGTATCTGTGCATATGCGCACGCACGCACTCGCACATACACACATAGATATATTCATGTGTTTGAGTATGTGCGTGTTTGTTTGTTTTAGTATACGCCTGTATGTATATGTGTATGAAATATGGGATTTACTCCGAACATGAGAGTACAGATGTATGTGAATGCCTTCTTTATAATTTGATGTGCTTATGCACTCTGTGAGAGTGTGTACGTATGGATGAGTGTGTACATCCGTGTCGTTTTCAGTGTGTGTCTGTCCACAGCATATCGTATTATTATTATTAACTAACAAGACCTACTGTTACACTCAATATTATAGTGTAGATTGTTGTTGGCACTCCGTCGATTACGACTTGGAGGATTCCAGTTGATCTGATCAACGGAACAGCCTACTCGTGAAATTAACGTGCAAGTGGCTGAGCACACCACAGACACGTGTACCCTCATTGTAGTTCTCGGGGATATTCAGCGTGACACAGTGTGACAAGGCTGACCCTTTGAATTACAGGCACAGGAAGTAAGAGTGAGAGAAAGTTGTGGTGAAAGAGTACAGCAGGGTTCGCCACCATCCCCTGCCGGTACCTCGTGGAGCTTTTAAGTATTTTCGCTCAATGAACACTCACAATGCCCGGTCTGGGAATCGAAACCGTGATCCTATGACCGCGAGTTCGCTGCCCTAACCACTGGGCCATTGCGCCTCCACATAGTGTAGATATATATATTTGAAAGACCAAAAACGCCTTCAACAAGCTTTGCCGTATCTGATACAACCGTCCTCCTCCTTTCTGTTCTGTCATCGTCCTAACTATCTCTCAGACTCCCCCTCACAGAGCCCACACGAAACACCGACCCAATAATGTCTCCTCATGTCTGCAAACTGGTATCGTCATCCGACAGATTTGAAGCTGATCATTAATGCCCATCGAGTTCACCAATCTTAAAAGGAAGTACTGTTTCAAAAATCATAGATCATGACCACTGAGCCCGTTCTTCCCGTTTTTAATATCAAGAATAGTAATTATTGCTCTGATGAGTAAAACTAAAACGTTATGATTCAGTTTTAGCTGTATAAATAATGTATGGCTGTCACTGAAATATAACAGATTGTACGAGAAAAACAGGTGCAAGTACGACTGTATAGTCAAGAAGTTGGCTTCGCAACTACATGATATCGAGTTCGATCCACGGCACAACACCTTGAGCAAGTGTCTTTTACCAAAGCTTCATGTCGACCAAAAACTTCGAAATGATAATTGGAGAAGTAAAACCGTGTTGAAACCCCGTTCTTTGGTGGTAATTCTTCACCTGGTGTAGCACAACTATTCATTGAGTGATTTAATTGGAGCCGTTATTAGAGCCTTGCAGGGCTCCAATACAACCATCCAATTAGACTTAATTTGTCGTCCAGTATAACACAACCATCGAATCCTCTGGTGCCTACTCGTGTAGCTGACTCTTGTCCTTAATCCTTTTATTCACAAGGCTCTGGAAAGAATAATGAACAATGTCCTTTTTCTCTAAGTCTCAAAAATTACTTTTTGTTGCACATTAGTAATTTGCTACCTATTATGATTTTATAAAAAGTGAGGCGCGTTGAAGACAAAAATTCTTAGTCAATAATCTTGTGTAACAAGTCACTTGATGACATACCAAAACAAGATCATTCGGAATGTAGTGATATTTTTACATAGCCTACCCACCACGACAAAAAAAAAAGTAAGATAAAAGAAATTAGACCAGTAAAATGTGGAGTTAATAGTTTGAAGCATTTCCCTCCATTTCTAAAAACTAATCTCTAATAACGTTAATATTGTAATTAATATGTAGAATGTAATTTAGTTTATAATTAGAATGTATTGTAGTTAGTTTATATGAAGAGTGTTTTATTGGTCATTTATATCGTGTATTGGATCATATAGAGAAAATGTATCGCCACCATAATTTCTATTATTCTAGCTCTGTTCCGGTTATTCTCACACACTCTTAAATAATGTGAGACAGATATGTATCTTCTCTATAGAAACAAACTTGTTCCTTCCCCTTCTTTCATACTTTAATTTCTTAACATCTAGCATAAAGCTATCTCATTCTTTACTATAGTACCACTTAGTCCAAGAAAATCATAGTCTTGCGAGCTACATGGTGACCACACTAGTGCAGATACCATGAAAAAGAACCCAGTACACTCTGTAAAGTAATTGGAGTTAAGAAGGGCAGCAAACGATAGAAACCAAGACAAATCAGACATTAGAGTACGACGCAGGTCTCCGACTCTTCGGATCCCATTGAACAATCCAGCCCGTGGCAACATGGATGATTATGAGGATATCACGTGGAAGGGATAATGATGATACAATGTCTATTATAGTTTATTCGTGGTTGTATATTGTCATTCATATTTAATGTGTCTTCTAGTTCATACGTAGAATATAATGTAGCTCATACGTAGTGTGTACTTGTTATGAAATTTTCATTCCTAATGTCAAAATATCATTCAGGAGAGAAAAGATAGTGGCCGTGATCTTGACAGCTCCTCTTCCCAGATGGGTGGATGCGGTTAATATTCAACTTGAATATATTCAGGTTGATATCTGTACAAAAAAAATTTGAACAAAGAATTCTAGAAGGATAAAATATAGGAGGAGTGACTAGTGTTTGTTTAGTACGGTGATTGCTTGAGTATGAGACACAGTAAAAATGACGGAAGTAGAAGGAGGGAGAGAGGAGAGGTGGGAGAATCTGTCACAGAAGTTTGACGATGCTTGTTGAAATTCCACCTTTAGAGGTAACAATCTATTTTTTATGTTGAACGGATACTCAGTAGAAACCTCATTGTTAATTAAACCGGCCTTCGTATACGAGGTGGGTGCTGAAAAGCTCCTACCTTTAAGGATATCACGAAAGGTTTGGTTGGAGAACCACTCTTTCGAGTTCTTTTACAAGGCTTAGAAAACCTGAAATGCCGCTGCAATAAGTGTGTGAATCTGAGAGGAGAATATGTTGAATAAAATCCTAATTAACTGATCCTCCTGTTTAACCTAAGGCCAGAAATCTTTCAATACCCCGCCGTATTCATTTATTGCTATTTGGAATCATGTAAAGCACAGACAACACTGTATGATATAGGCGCAATACTGTTATGATATAGAACGGAAAATAGCGAGACAGTGAATCATACATAAAGCAATGAATTTTGCGAGCTTAATGGTAATTAATCGAATTTTCCACAAAATATTGTAAGCTCATGATCTGCATATTCGGCATTGCAGTCTCAGCACCGGTTGGACTCAGATCATTTCACCTTTAGTACTAGAAGCAGCATCTTCCTTACACCAAGGCAAAATGAAACCTTGAAAAAGGATGGCACACATTAATCGTTTGACATTTATAACGAGCCAGAAAAATGCTGAATACGATATCACCTTATCTGCTTGATGTTGTAGCCATGTCTTCCTCAAATAACTCTCTACCGTTACAAAAAGGAAAAGTACATATCGCCTAATATAGTCCAAGATATATAGGCTAGGAAACTAAAAACGGAATGATCATGACTAAATCATCTTTAGACATAGTTCTGCTGGATCAAGGCTGACTAAGGGTTATACAGCAAAAGATAACCATTATACCAGCAAAAGAAAGAGAAATTAAGTCTGAGTCTGTTTTGAACTCACCGCTATGAGATAGAGGATGAAGATGATAGAGTAAAACTCTTCTAATGTTGTAAATTACTGTCACAGCAATCTGAACCCTCCACCTTCACCTCCACTCATCCTCTCTCTCTCTCTCATTTAATATTAATTAGTTAATGTAATCCTGCAAGCGTTAACGAACACAATTGCAATCTGGGGGAATCCTCAGAAGACCTTCATCAAATGCATTTTACACGCTGCATTTGATAACTGCTGCCGCTGCCACAGCCCCTGCCGTCGCTGCTGCTGCTGCTGCTGCTGCTACTACTACTACTACTACTACTTTAAATAAATAAATAAATAGATAAATAAATAACAAGAACAACAACAAAGATGTTTGTAATGATGACACCAACACCTACAGGGCACATTTCATTACGTCACTTTATATTAGTGTTGTTCCTGCTGCTGCCGTTGTTGTTGTTGTTGTTGTTGTTGTTGTAGTAGTTGTTGTTGTTATCGATTCTGTTGCTGTTATAGTTGTTGATTTTCATTCTGCTGCTGCTGCTGCTGCTTTTGTTGTTGTTGTTGTAACGATCACTGTTCTTGTTGCTATTGATGTTGCTCTTATAAATGTTGTCGTTTCATTGCTGCTGCTTCTTCTTCTGCTGCTGTGACCGTTGTTGTTGCAGCTGTGTTGTTCAGCCCTAGGTCAGCTCTGGCCTATGATCAAAAGAATTCCAACCATGACCTCTCAGCCTTCTCTTGGGTATTGCAATCGTGTACAGACTCTTTTGTTGGTTTGCGTTGTTGTTGTTGCTATTGTCGATGATGATAATGCTGCTGCTGATGATGATGATGATGATGAAGATGATGATGGTAGTACTCGTGATGATAGTGATGACGATAATTATAATGATGGCTACGGTAATGGTCTTACTGCTGTCGAGTTTATTATTGCTATTACTGGACCCATTGTTGTTGTTGCTGCTGCTGCTGTTGATGGTGATGTTGTTGTTGCTACTTCTGCTGCTGCAGCTGTTGTTGTTATTGTTGTTGTTGTTGTTGCTGGTGCTGCTGCTGTTGATGGTGATATCGTGGTTGCTGCTTCTGAATAATGTTGCTGTTGTTGTTGCTGTTGTTGATGGTGGTGTTGTTGCTGCTGCAGTTATTTTTGTTGTTGCTGCTGTTGTAGTTGTTGCTTCTTGTTGTTGCTGCTGCTGCTGCTATTGTTGGTGTTGCTGCTGCTGGAGGTGGTGCTGTTGTAGCTCCTGCAGTTGTTTTTGTTGTTTCTATTACTTTTGTGGTTGGTTGTTGCTTGTTGTTGTTGTTGCTGCTGCTGCTATCGCTGCTGCTGCTATCGCTGCTGCTGCTGTTGTTATTGTCGGTGGTGGTGCTGCTGTTGATGGTAATGTTATGGTTGCTGTTGTTGTTGTTGGTGTTGCTGTTGTTGTTGCTGCTGTTGTTGATGGTAATGTTATGGTTGCTGGTGTTGCTGCTGTGGTTGTTGTTGCTGCTGATGTGCTGTTGTAGCTCCTGCAGTTGTTTTTGTTGTTGCTATTCCTGTTGTGGCTGTTGCTTGTTGTTGTTGTTGGTGCTGCCGCTGTTCTTGGTGGTGGTGCTGCTACTGTTGCTGATGGTAATATTATGGTTGCTGCTGTTGGTACTGTTGTTACTACTGCTGCTGATACTGTTGTTACAATTGCTGTCGTTGTTGTTGTTGTTTTTATTGTTGTCAGTATTGTTGTCACTATTATTTGTTTATTGTTCAATAAATGTCTCACTTTCCCTTCCACCACGAGTGGTTTCTACTCCTAAGTCAAATAATACACTCCTAATCTTTTGAGGAAATAAAATTTTTAAAAAAATATTTTACTTCGGCGTTGATTAGCAAATTCGCCATCGCGTCAGACTATAATATCTGGTGTTAATTTCTTCCAGCTCTTTATGTTCTGAGTTCAAATCAGGCAATACATGACTTCGATTTTCATCTTTATGAAATCGATAATTAAGGTATCTATCAAAAACTGGAGTCAATTTGATTGACTCTTTCTCCTAAATTTGAGATCTTGTCCCTATGTTCCCACCTCTTTCTTTTCCCTCTTCCGGAATTGGGCTTTATATTGTGCTATGAAAGCGTCACAGGAGACCAGTTGTCGTATCCCGTTACCTCCAAGAAATGGAGGATATGTGGACTTAGAGACTACGAACTTCTTACCCCGTCCAAAGACTCAAAAAAATTCGAGTCAGGCTGCCGTGAATAGACCGATGTAGTGTAAGGCATGGTATGGTTTTAAAAAATATAGAGAATATAGGCGTAGGAGTGGCTGTGTGGTAAGTAGCTTGCTTACGAACCACATGGTTCCGGGTTCAGTCCCACTGCGTGGCACCTTGGGCAAGTGTCTTCTACTATAGCCTCGGGCCGACCAAAGGCTTCTGAGTGGATTTGGTAGACGGAAACTGAAAGAACCCCGTCGTATATATGTATATCTCGCTCTTTCCTTTCCCGAGCGTCTAATAACACTATCCGTATCACGTCCTCACTTTGTTGCTTTTTTGTTATATATATATAATGTATGTATGTGTGTATATGTTTGTGTGTCTGTGTTTGTCCTCCCAACATCGCTTGACAACCGATGGTGGTGTGTCCCCGTAACTTAGCGGTTCGGCAAAAGAGAACGATAGAATAAGTACTAGGCTTACAAAGAATAAGTCCTGGGGTCGATTTACTCGACTAAAGGCGGTGCTCCAGCATGGCCACAGTCAAATTACTGAAACAAATAAGAGTAAAAGAGTAATACATAGTGATTTAGCAGCAGCAGCAGCAGTAGTAGTAGTAGTAACAAATACAGCCAGACGTCACTCGCGAGCGAGTATGATCTACTTGCGTATACCATGGCTTTCACTCATTGGTTTTGGTACCTATGTATTATTTGTAGGCGCCAGTAGATATTGTCACCCTCTCGACCTCCTCACTTTTGAACACCCAGAATACAACTGGTGGCAGAGAGAACAGCACCAGTACTTGGATAGAAAACATTTTCAGCGAAGTAGATTGGAGCTACGTGAAATGATCATTTTACTTTACTCAATGACACAAATCCCAATCAAGAGATTGAATTCACGATCTTATAATCGTGAGCAGCACACCTTTTAGGACTCAGTCACGCGCCTTCACTAGTGATAGCAATAAAGGTGACTGTAGTGGTGGTGGTGGTGATGGTGGTGGTAATTGTTGTGGTGGTGGTGATGGTGAGGGTGTAGAGGTGAGGGTGTTTCCGGTGTTTATGGCCAGGTAGAAGGGTGCAAGATGGCGATTAAGAGCGGGGAGCCAGAGCAGGCGAGTAGGAGGAATATTAAGGAGTGGGCTGGGAGGAGTGGGGTGTTATGGTGCCAATTAAAAAGAATTAAATCCACCCATTACACCCTCATCTACAATAATTTCGTACCCTGACCTAATTACAGCAGCCTCACAGCTCATTATCACAATCACCACCACTACGACGACGACGACGTCCACCGTCGCCTCCACTGCTGCCGCCTCCACAGCTGCCGCCGCCGTTGCTTCCACCACCGCAGCCACCGCCACCGCCGCCATCATCATCTTCATCATCATCATCATCATCATGTATTTCTCTGATATTCAATCTCTGATTTATCTTCTTTTGTAGCATTCTTGTCTATCTTTTGGGGGCTGTTTTTCTGTCATTCCCTATCTCTCTCCACGCGTCTCTTTCTCTCTCTCTCACTCTCTCTCTCTCTTTCTCTCTCTCTCTCTCTCTTTCTCTCTCTCTCTCTCTCTCTTTCTCTCTCTCTCTCTTTCTCTCTCTCTCTCGCTTTCTCTCTCTCTCTCTCGATCGAAATGCTCAGCGGTATCTCGTCTGTCTTTACGTTCCGAGTTCAAATTTCGCCGAGGTCGACTTTGCCTTTCAACCTTTCGGGGTCGATAAATTAAGTACCAGTTGTGTACTGCGGTCGGTCTAATCGACTGGCCCCCTTCTCCAAAATTTCGGGCCATGTGCCTAGAGTAGAAAAGAAT
>NC_068990.1:39449667-39450563 GCF_001194135.2 Octopus bimaculoides | reverse complement strand
CACTACCTCTCACTACCTCTCACTATGATATCACCACAACCGGCGCCGTCACTGTATGTACCCGTCTGTCTATCTCTCTCTCTCTATATATATATGTACATGTACATGAAGGTATGTACATACACGTACATATATATGCATATACTCAGATAGTGTTTGTATCACACGATCGAACGCACGCGTTATCTTTACACAGTAAGTTTTGAACTATATATATATATAAATTTAAATTTAAAACCGTTGATGGTCGATTTCTAGCGTAAAGGAAGTCCACCTAGTGGTCATCCCTTCTCTCTCTCTCTCTCTCTCTCTCTCTCTCCCCCCCCTCACACATATATATATACTACATCCGATTCAACACCATCAATGTGTTTGTACCAATGAGACAGCTTTTATAACTGTTGCTTTACTCGCAAGAAAGTGCAACCAAATGTCTTTCATGTTGCTGTCTTGAGAAACGAAAGACACGTTGGGAAAGTAGTTCCCATTATACGAGAAGATGGAATGTTTACGGATGGAACGCTTCTGATGATAGATCCACACGATCAGAGCTAATCTTAGACTGAACACTACTAACTGACTTTTAGCACAATTACAACTACTACAGCTAACTCCACTACCACCACGACTGCTATCAAGACGACGGCGACGACGACGACGACCACCACCACCACCACCATCAACAAGACGACAATGACGATGACCACCACATCAACCATGACCACCGTGACCATGACCATGACCCCCCATAACGACGGCTACGCCCACCACCACCACCACCACCACCACAACTACGGTCACTATGACCATTACGACCACATTCACAACCACCACCACGCTGACGTTGGCGGTGACGCAACATCGACGACGACTCGACAATCCACCACCACCACCAC
>NC_068990.1:39441207-39449449 GCF_001194135.2 Octopus bimaculoides | reverse complement strand
ACCACCACCACCACTACCACCACCACCACCACCACCACCAATACCACCACCACCACCACCAACAACAACAACGATGACGATGACCACCACCACCACCACCGCCAAAGCCAACTCTCAACGTCACGGCCACTATGGTCACTATGACAACCACAATCACCACAGCGACGACACAACATCGGTTACTACCACCATCATCACCACCACCACCATCACCATCACCGTCACCATTGCCACAGACACCGTCACCACTACCACCTTCACAATCATTAAAACTATTACACCTAACACTGACACCACCACCAGCACCACCACCACAACCACATTACCATCACCACCACCACCACCTCTTTCCCAATATCACCTAATACTGTCCATCCTTACAATCAACACTACCACCAATACCTAGTATTCCCCCACCGCACCCCACCCCCAACTACTAACAACACCCACCATCCTCCACCACTACCACCACCACCACATTCACCACCTAACCCAACTACCACTCACCTACCCCAGCATGTGCATTATGAATGCACCAGGGTTCTGTTTGATTTATGGTGCAGCTTCTGTGGGTGATAATGTATCAAAATTATTCATTGAGCACGTGGAGTGTCAGCAACGAATTAATATCTGCTTAATTATTGTACTGAAATTTTCTACCACTCTTAATGAGGACTTCTGGCGAAACTTACGCACACGCACATTCATACATCACTCACATACTTGTGCTTACACACTCACACGTACACATTAAAAAAAGAAACAAACACGTATGCACGTATATGGACATATATGCATTATCACAGATGCACACATGCATGTACACGCACACATAATGCGTATGCACATAGCATATATACATAGACAGATATACGTATACATGCATACATGAAAATACATACATACACATGCATATATGCAAATACATACATAGTATATATACGAGTATATATATATATATATATATATATATATATATATATATATATATATATATATATATATATAATACCTCGTTCAGAGATTTAACATATATATATATATATATATATACACACATTTAAAAACGTACATACATATATATAAACATACATACATATATAATATACATGAATACATACACACACATATTACATAGACGTACATATTCGTGCACTTTCGCTTCTCTGTTGATACACTTACACATTCGCACATACACACGCACACATACGCACACACTAAGCATATAAAACATGTACATACACATTCCCAACACACGCTTATGTAGTTAAGTTAGCGTTAATATATTTAATTAATATATGTAATACAGAGAGTATTTAAAAGCTCATTAGAAATATTAATGCGGTCAGGAAAAATAACAAGTCGTTGGTTAATATTATTTTAATAATATTGGCATGTACGAGTAACAACTTCTGACATGATTCTAGCTTATTATTATCTCATCAGCCACTCATAAATTTCACCCTACTTTGCAATCTCTTGTCGAAGCAGTGAATGTACGAGAATATACCGTACTCTTTTATACTTGTTTCAGTCATTTGACTGCGGCCATGCTGGAGCACCGTCCTTTGTCGAAGAAATGGACCGCAGTACTTATTCTTTGTAAGCCTATTACTTATTCTATCGGACTCTTTTGCCGAACCGCTAAGTTACGGGAACGTAAACACACCAGCATCGGTTGTCAAGCGATGTTGGGGGACAAACATAGACACACAAACATATACACACGCATATATATATATACATATATATATACGACGAGCTTCTTTCAGTTTCCGTCTACCAAATCCACTGAGGCTATAGTAGAAGACACTTGCCCAAGGTGCCACGCAGTGGGACTGAACCCAGAACCATGTGGTTGGTAAGCAAGTAGTTGTCTTAGAAATCTACTGCTGTGTAACCCTTTAGCATTTAAATTAGCGGTATCCGGTCTAAATATTCTATCTGGCTTATGTTCAAACCAGCCAGATTTAGCCTCTCACACCTATCCTACAATGTCCTAAATATAGACAATTGCACCATAAAAATCACAAAGCTACAAAATGCATGATTAATTCAAAACAGTGAATGTGTGTGTGGTAAGAAGCTTGCTTCCCAAAAGTATGGTTTCGAATTAATTCCCACTGCGTTACATCTTGTGCAGGTGTCTTCTACTGAAGCTTTGGGCCGACCAAAGCCACGTGAGTGGATTTGCTCGATGGAAGCTAAAAAGTATATGTGTGTGTGTGTGTGTGTGTGTGTGTGTGTGTGTGTGTGTGTGTGTGTGTGTGTGTGTGTGTGTGTGTCTGCCACCACTGCTTTACAACCGGTGTTGGTGTGTTTACGTCGTCCCCATAACTTAACGGCTCAGCCAAAGAGACCAATAGAATAAGTACACGTATTTAATTAATGTTCCTTATCCTTAAATAGCATTAAATATGTTATCTCTCACTTTAGCATTGATTTACTTTCTGGCCCATAGTGGAAGCATGAATTATGCACGTCGACACTATAGTTATACTATTAAAAAGTGTGATATATGCATATTGAATGTCTTGGTATACTCTTGAAACATGTGATATAGAGATGTTGACTATATAGCCATAATATTGAAATGTGTGATTTAAGCATGTTGTTACTATAGTCAAACTACTGAAACGTATATATACATTAGTCTTACAACAGAACATCCACTAATTCTACCTACGCCATCTCTGTCACCACTATTTTCATCATCATTACCACTACTAACCATTACAACCATCAACACTAGCAACACTACAACACCAGCGCAGCCAACAACAACAGAAGCAGCAGCAGCAGTAGCACTATGAACCAACGAGGCAGCTTCTAAGTTGCTAGAAATAGCACTTTTTTGTTGGCACTCCGTCGCTTACGACATCGAGGGTTCCAGTTGATCTGATCAACGCAACAGCCTGCTCGTGAAATTAACGTGCAAGTGGCTGAGCACTCCACAGACACGTGTACCCTTAACGTAGTTCTCGGGGATATTCAGCGTGACACAGTATGACAAGGCTGACCCTTTGAACTACAGGCACAACAGAAACAGAAAGTAAGAGTGAGAGAAAGTTGTGGTGGAAGAGTACAGCAGGGTTCACTACCATGCCCTGCTGGAGCGTCGTGGAGCTTTTTAGGTGTTTTCGCTCAATAAACACTCACAACACCCGGTCTGGGAATCGAAACCGTGATCCTATGACCGCGAGTCCACTGCTCTAACCACTGGACCATTGCGCCTCGCTAGAAATAGCAAACCATGCTAAAATCACTTTTCTGTTTTTAACAAAAGCCATATGAAACGTTATTGTCCTGGATATGTTGTGTTTTAAATGTAAATGACTGGTCGTAGCTTGAGAGCCTCTGACTAGAAGTCTCTGCAGGATCAGCGTTGACTTGGGGCTAAAACGGCAATAACACCTACAATATCATCACTTCCATCATTTTAAGATATAATCATAAATTTTTCTCAGGCTGTCGCCACCCCCTGTAACTTTTGGTCAACAGCTACAAAGGATCGTGTAGTTACATGTTTCTGCTCACTGAGTCAAACTTCATTTTGCCTCAGCAAACTCTTTTACTTGTTTCAGTCATTTGACTGCGGCCATGCTGGAGCACCGCCTTTAGTCGAGCAAATCGACCCCGGGACTTATTCTTTGTAAGCCTAGTACTTATTCTATCGTTCTCTTTTGCCGAACCGC
The DNA here is from genome assembly GCF_001194135.2 of Octopus bimaculoides. Taxonomy (NCBI): domain Eukaryota; kingdom Metazoa; phylum Mollusca; class Cephalopoda; order Octopoda; family Octopodidae; genus Octopus; species Octopus bimaculoides. The sequence goes on along the minus strand of NC_068990.1, from coordinate 39,445,754 downwards.
TAGGTTACGGGGACATAAACACACCAGCATCGGTTGTCAAGCAATGCTAGGGGGACAAACACAGACACACAACCACATACACACACACACACACACACACACATATATGCATATATGTGACAGGCTTCTTTCAGTTTCCGTCTATCAAATCCACTCACAAGGCTTTGGTCGGTCCGAGGCTATAGTAGAAGACACTTGCCCAAGATGCCATGCAGTGGGACTGATCCCGGAACCATGTAGTTGGTAAGCAAACTCACAAAATATCTTTAAAATTAGGGGCACGTATTTGGAGATCTGGATTTTTATGTCAACGTGTTTCATAATGAAGAGAGGTAGGCATTACCAGAGCAGACTGAAAGGTTTGTTTGATCACTTACGTCTGTGCAATGTGTCTACATAAACAACGTTATCTAGGGGATTACCCAACAACAACACAACACAACATCAACAACAATCTTACTACGAAAGTAAGCTCCATCACCACAAGAGCTGCAACCAGCACCAACGCCAGAGTATTACTACCACTACTACTTTCCTTGCTACCCATAACTATTAAAGATATCCCTGCTGTCAGAACTTCAGGATGGACATCAAATAACACGTGACACACTTGTTATTGTCCACATATCTAAATGCTCTCCTCATATACGTTTTGCCAAGATGGTGCTTACACCAGGTTAACACTTGACATATCACGTGTGTTTGATCTATGGGCTTGTCCCCTTCTACTTACCCTAAAAATTAAATGATTGATTGAGTATCTCCGTGTTTATAGTTTGGTTGAGCAGAACTGTATGTCTGTTAAACAATAACAATAATCACTGTTTAGCGACAATATTCACTCTAAATTAATACTCCGGGGAAAGGAGGTCGTGGGTTCACAAAACATATGTTCTATTTCGTACATACATGCGTCTGTCTGTCTGTCTGTCTGTCGATCTATCTATTTGTTTATCTATCTAACTATTTGTTTATCTATCTATCTATCTATCTATCTATCTATCTATCTATCTATCTATCTATCTATCTATCTATCTATCAGTCTGCCTGTCTGTCTGTCTATCTATCTATCGATTTATCTATTTGTTTATCTATCTATCTATCTATCTATCTATCTATCTATCAGTCTGTTTGTCTATCAGTCTGTCAATCTCTCTCTCTCTTTCTCTCTCTCTCTCTCTCTCTCTCTCTATCTATCTATCTATCTATCTATCTATCTCTCTCTCTATCTATCTATCAAGAACTAAAAATAGAAATAATCATAGAAATAATATTAAGGACACTAACAGTAAAATTAAAATTAATAGCATTTGTACTAAAATCATAAACAATGTGAAGGAAAATCTGAATAGCAGCAAAAAAATACAAGTTTAATGGACTCTCTAAGATTCCCTGCAAGTAATTCATTTACCTGTAATTGTACAGTGGCCACTCGGTGTCATCTTGAGGGCAAGTAACTGATAAGTAGCATAATTTACAAATACAAGGTCATTACCGAAGGTGTCAGTAAATATATATGTTCCCCATAGAACCGCTGTAAAGTGTCGCTGTAATATATACAAACATCTGCTATGAAAGCAAATTAAATAACACGACGTCACTAACAGAATATACACGTAGTTTAAAGTCTAGAGGCACCTATTTCAAACGGCATTAGAGTATTGTAACAACGACCTCAACACGTACAGGTAACGAAAAAGAATGCAGGCTTTGCATGATCCAAACTCTGAGGATACCTCTAGGAGATGAATTACTAAATCAAAGGATTGAAAGTATAATTTTATGCCGAAGTAGAGTTTGCAGAACTTTTAAATTCTCTAAAAAATATTTTTTAATTACGGATGAAAACTCATGAAAAATGACAACTAACAATCTATGCAACATTCAGTTCTTTAAACAGAACATTTTAGAGAAATATGAACAGCTTGTTAGCACTCCGTCGCTTACGACGTCGAGGGTTCCAGTTGATCCGATCAACGGAACAGCCTGCTTGTGAAATTAACGTGCAAGTGGCTGAGCACTCCACAGACACGTCTACCCTTAACGTAGTTCTCGGGGTTATTCAGCGTGACACAGTGTGACAAGGCTGGCCCTTTGAATTACAGGCACAACAGAAACAGGAAGTAAGAGTGAGAGAAAGTTGCAGTGAATGAGTACAGCAGGGTTCACCACCACCCCCTGCCAGAGCCTCATGGAGCATTAGGTGTTTTCGCTCAATAAACACTCACAACGCCTGGTCTGGGAATCGAATCCGCGATCCTATGACCACGAGACCGCTGCCCTAACCACTGGGCCAAAGCACATGCTATACAAGTAATATTATTCTTCTTGTAGTTATTGCTCTTCTAATTTTTAGTAAGTGTTTCTTTTTCCTACAGAGTGCTTATATATGAATGGCGTTTAAAAAGCTAATAGGTACAAGTACTATTACTTACTTAAAAACATTGGACGGCTTGAAGTTATGGTAGGGAAAAGCTGACCCAATGTTCTGCACAGTAAGATAAATCCGAAATCACACAGTTGCAAAATGAACTTCTTAAATCATTTAACCACGTCTATGACAAGATGATGATTTGATTTTATTGAGTTCTAACAAGCCACCAGATCACCTGAGAATCACTAAAGATTTTGTATTCATAGTAAAATCTTAAGGTCATCATCTTGGTAGGACCATTCTTCTAAAAGATAAACCCAAGGGGGAAAGAACTGAAATTATCATAAGTCGATGAAATGATTAGCAATTAATTCTGCAACCTTTGCGTACAGTGTTGAATTTTTTCTGTCCTCTAGCATTTGGTAAAGTGGTGTGTGCCATCTACGAATCGTGTACCTTGACTGAGTGCCAGTGCCAGTGCCAAGCTACAAGCCATAGTTCTACTTGTACTCACCATTTGTTAATTTGCCCGTCTTTAAACTCCGCACAGAAATGGTTTCACAAACAAACTAAAATTCCAAGACAACTAAGACCTGACATTCCAAGATATTTCAGCCAAACATCTCCCCCCCCCCACTCTCTCTCTCTTTCTCCTTCTAATAATCTGCTATAATTAGTTGGCAATTAAGAACAGAGTACTAAACTTCATCAGTAATATTTCAGATTAAATTTAATAACGACGAAATCACGGCACTAACGAATATATTTAAACTGCTATTAGATCATTTAAAGAGATTATGATTCAGCACGATTTTTTTGTATTATCTTTTTGTGTCATTGTTAAGGGGAATATTCCTTCTGCTTAATGCAGTTTCTACCCCCAATTTTCTTTAATTTTTAGGTCACTTCCCATAATGCCATTCTACCTAAGTTTGTCCAATGGCAATTCAGTTTAGGATATCATCATTATCGGTCTTTCCCATCTCCCTAATTTAGACCTGATTGACTTAATGACGTTTTTATTAACATATAGATATATGTATGTACTTACGTACATATGGATAAAGATACAATGTTGTATATAAATATATGAGCGCATGCATTGATATACATACAATGCAAGTTTGTATGGATGTATTCAAATGTGCATGTACCTTTGTGCGTGTATATACGTACATGCAGCCAGACAGAATATGTGCGTATGTGTGCATATGTGAACGCGTTAGAACATGTGTGCATAAGAAGAATAAAACTGTATATGATAATTTATTTCTTTCATTATCACTTTTCTCTCGCTGTGTCTCGGTATACCTTCCTCACTATGCATGCGTATCTACATGAGTATACTACATGTATATGCATAGATGTGTATGTATGTATATATATGTGTCTTCTAATGTGTTTATACAGAATTTCAAGATGTCAGAGCGGACGTGTTCTAAGTAGCTCAACAGATAGATATTTCTAATTAGGCAAATTATTTCTATTAACTATTCAAAATATATGTGCATATATATATATATAAATGCATAAGTATATACACACAGGTGTGTGTACATATATGTATATAAATATATATTTGTGTATGTAGGTATCTATATGATATACTTTATACACACACACCACACACACACACACACACACACATATATATATCATATAAGATATATTACACGCTATGATACACATTTGCATGCGCATGTATGTATACATGGGCATGTATGTATCCTTATATACAAATGCATACATAAAGCACGTAATTACAAAGCAGTGGGAAATATGTTGTTTCAGAGAATTATACATACATACATATATATATATATATATATATATATATATATATATATATATATATACACGCACACACACACACACACGCATATACTTAGATACGCATGTATACATATACTTATATGTGTACATATCTACATATGCATGAATGAATGTACACAGACACACACACACAACCATATATACCTACATGCACCGACGTGCAATGTAGATACATATTTAGTGCATATATCTAGGTAACATACGTAAATCAAACGCACACCTACGCACACATACATACTCAAAATACATATATATATGTGTTTGTATGTACATACGTATATGTATATATACGTGTACATATATATATATATATATATATATATATATATATATATATATA